>NW_022639499.1:1552862-1565190 GCF_010583005.1 Odontomachus brunneus
AGAGAGAGAGAGAGAGAGAGAGAGAGAGAGAGAGAGAGAGAGAGAGAGAGAGCTGGTCTTACGCGTGTCCAGCGACAAACTAGAAATCAAACAGAGTCGCATTACGAACGGGCGGCGTTCGATTTGCCGAGAATTGTATTTGGTAAATTTGACGTTGTTTCGCCCAGTTAAGTTCGCGCCGAACTTAATTAACCCGCGACCTAATTTTCGTGCCAGCGTGGATTTTATTATTCCCAAATATACAGTGAATGAAACGCTATTGCCACTGCCGTTGCGTGCTGACGCGCCCCCTCCCTGCCTCCTTCTGTTATGGGCATACGCCATTGAATATCCGGCTACTAATATTCCGGCCAAAGAGGCGGAAATTATTTCATGAATGTGCCATGTTGAACGTGTGATTGGGTCAGCGCATTCGGATCTCCGCGCATCGAGTAGTACCATCTCTCACTCCTTCCTACGCTATTGTGTAGCGTATTCAAGCCGCGTCGCGTCGCGAGGAGGTGGTGGTCTCTGTCGCTGTCATTGCGTTTCTACCTGATCGATAACTCGCGCGGCTCGGATGTACGGATCGCAATCTCTCGGACGGAGATGCAGAGCCGGACGGGAAAGAGGCTGAGGTGTAATTGAACGCGATTAAGGGGCGACACGCGGCCACGACACGAGGACCGGGACGACTCACGCGCGGACTCGAGGCGTGGCGCTACTTCCGGATTTATTTTGGGCCGGTATACGATTCAATTCACGCTCGGATACCTTGTAGAGACACGGCCTGGCGCGATGCCACCGCGGCGATATGTCCGCTCTCTGTTTTTGACTCTCTCCGTGGCCCCTTTCGTCCGGAGCTTTTGCTAGGCAAATATGTCGTGATGCTATCTCGACGCACGCCCGGCAAAAATCCGCCGCCACTCGGACCGCCGCCCCCGCCGCTCGCCGTTTGTTCCGTCCTCCTTCTCGAATAAAGTGACGCCGAGGTGTAACCCCGGAATTTGTCGAGCTTCTAAGCGGAAAATTTACTCCCATTGCCCCGGATATCCCTTAAAAAAGTTCTCCCCTCGCCTCGTTTCACTTGACCCGAGTACAACCTAGTTGACGACGTCTAAGAGGTTATTTTCTAGGATACGTAGAATGTGCCTGAGTGCACTACGTCTCGCGGATCGCCGTGCTTATTCCTTTAGAGTGTCACGTGACTGGCCGGATTGAAATTTAGAATTTACCACAAGTCTCGAAAGGACTAATGTCGGCTTTCACTGCTCCTTGTGCTATCCGATTACATTAATGCAACGGCTCTTGTAATATTTTGCTGAGGGACTTAGTGTATCCGTACCCCTCAGAAGTAATGTAAAGATTTTGAGAAAACTACAGATTCATCTACATTGCATTCAGATACGAACAATTTGATATCGATTCAGAGAGCTTGGCTCTCAAAAGTTATGCCATTTTGAAATGTAAGTCGCAGTAAACACGATGACGTCAAAGGTGACGTATTATTGACGTTACAAGCGTTATTGATGCATCATCAATACGTCATCTGACGTCATTCTGCTACACTCAGAAAAATGGTTTTGCAGTCACACGTAGCGAAAATTATTTAGATACGAGAAATTAGCTAAGATAAATAAATGGCTAGCAAACATTGCGTTATATGTTTATTTAATCGCATACACTAATTCACACATATTCAACATATAGATGAATTTTTATATAAACATATATTTTTATTCAACATATAGATGAATTTTTATATAAACAGAATTTTAAAATTTATATCTGAACTATTTGAAATCTAGCAAGAAAGTCTCTCTGTGACTCCCAGATTTTATTAAAAGCACTCGCTTTATAAAAAAATTGACTGCAGTTGACAAAAAAGACAACGAGAGACAAACACATATATAATCCACACATCCATCTAAATTTGCTTGCAAATATTGCTACAATGCTGCTGCTGTAAATTTGTAAATTTGCTGTAATACGTATCACAGACAATTTGAATTATTTAACTGTTCCCAGCGGGAAAGCAGATAGAAACATTTAGGATTCTATCTGGATCAGCAAAATAATCTTTTGAGTGTACTTGGAAATATTTTTATTCTGTTATGGAAATATATGATCATGCTATCTTTAGCAAAGAAAAATTAAATTTATTAATTATAAAAATTAAATTAGTTCAGAAATTATGACAGAAATCTCAATGTTTGCATATATACAGAGAGAACGATTTGGTTGATTCAAATAAACACTTCTTTGGAGTCCAAACGAATTTTTTGATTGATCGAAAAAAATTTTATTTGACGCAACAAAAATATTTATTTGCGGCTTAATTCCAAAGAAATATTTCTGTTGTGTCAATTAAATAATTTGGTTAAACTATTCCAAAGAAACATTTATTTGATTTAATAAATCGTTCTCTCTGTGTATTTTAGATATTCGAAATAACGTGTACAAAGTTTCGTAATCATTAATACACCATTTGACGTCATCCTGTCACTTGTAAGTATTTTTATCCGTGCTGAAAAAAACATAATGGTGCTATCTTTAACAAAGTAAAATGTAATTAAAAGATTATGACAGAAATCTCACTTTTTGTATATATGTACATTGAGGAAAAGACACTTGGACATTTATTTGTATGATATAAAATTTATTTCTGAGGAATAAAATTTGTTTCTGTGAAATAAATTTGTTCTACAAATAAATTTTCAAGTATTTTTTTTCTCAGTGTACTTTAAATATTCAAAATGACGTATATGCAAAGTTCCACTGTAATTCAGAGATAAAAGTTTCAAAGCAGAAATATAATAAAAAGAATGGACTATGAAGAGATAATGTTAAGGTAAAAATAATTGTTGTAATTGTTGTTCCAGTTGTATCGTAGTGTACACGTCATGAGCTTTTACAGTGGGAGAATAGAAATATATCATCGCATTTCTAATTTCCCCAGAGACTTTTTGCTAGGACTGTACGGACATTGTATCCTCAAAACGTAATGTAACGTTTGTTTGCAGAAAGAAGTTTGTGCGAGTGCTAGAACAGGTGGCAAGAAATGTAAACACGTCCCCAACGTTCATCGCTAACGGTCGTCGCTCAACAATGAGCGTGGCGCGATCACAGTCAAAACACACGGGACCTTCGAGGCGGTTGAATCTACCTGCGTGCCTCGCGGATTTCTCCAAAATGTTTTCCATTCAGTTCCGAGCCGGAACGAGCGAGTCACGTGTGTCGGCGTGTTATCTATCGCTCCTCCCGGTTGTTTGAACTGTGCCATCGGTATTTGGACGTATTTAATTAGTCTCTCGCCGGCATCGCGTTATTTAACACGTGTGTCTTCGATCGTATCGTGTCTGCGCGAGTGTCAGTGTCAGTGCCATGACGGAGCAGCCAGGATCGAGGACTGAGTCGAGAAGCCAGGACGGAGGACGCCGGGACGCGGGCGGCGGTGCTTCATATATTTTCAAGGTATGTCAAATCACTTATTATGTAGGAAGTTCCCGCTTTTAACGGACGTTTCTGTTGAACTTACCGGGAATAAAAATACACCCGAGTCGAAATTCAGGCCGGCATTCATGGTTACTCGACAGATACTTGTAGCCTCCTGAATCTCCGATTGTGTATTCGTTGACTTGCATCTGACAAGAAATATTGATCCAAGCAGTTAGACAACTATATATGCTATGATATAAATCTATACTTAATTATGTTCTCACTCAAAAAGATCGTATATAATTCACGATTATGAGTGCCGGCCTTAGAATTTAATGTAAGTTTTGCAAGTGTCGATTTTTACGTTTAATAATGCTCCTTTGTCCGCGAATATGATCTCGCTTGTCAATGCTTTCTTTGCATTTCTATTCAAGCTTGTTATTGTATGGCATTCAAAATCTTAAATTTCTATTAGTAAACACAGCATTATTGGACACGTAACTGTTACCTTTGCCTTTACAGCTTCACGTCAGCTCTTTTAAGAGCTGCAAATCTCATCTCACTTCCACATGGAGAGAATATTATAGTTTGCTTTTTTCATGTAAATTCTTTTCAATTTTACCATGCTTCTGCACTGTCAATGACACCGATTCCGTCAGTGAGGTCAATCTTGCTGAGGAACATAGCAAATTTTTTTTTTTAAATAGAAGCATTTCAGTTGCTAAAATCTAAATATAAGATGAAAGAATAATTCAGTTATTGCAGAATATCGATCTGTTTCTCACAGTTACAATATTCTATATTAATATTTACTATAAAATTCTTTCATAAAAAAGAGAAAAAAAAAGAAAAAAAAAAAGAACAATCAGGAAGAGATGAGATTGTCTTGTTCTTTCACCCACTTACTCAATACACGAATCCTATTAAATAACTTTATATTTGCTTGTCTTTCTAAATCTGCTAAATTTCGCTGGAATATAGACACACTCCGCCAATTGCCAGTCACGTGTGTAGATTTGCCAATTAATATATTGACGTAAAATAATTCATGATTCGCTCATTGTCTATCGTATGTTTCCTATGATGACGGGATATCGAGCAATTATCAGGCGATAGTGATTTGATTTAGGTTATAGCAATTTGCCCGCGGGAAAATATCTGTCTGGAGGGTCCCGGGAGTCTCACGTATGGATTGGATTCCGCGTCGCTGCCACAATTCCTCTAACTTCTACTACTTTTCTAACTTTTCCATTGGCAAGCTCTTGCCTGGGCACTCGACGCGCGTTTAGTCTCGCACATACTGAACATAAGATAAGATCTTCTAACGGGGGTAGATAGATAGATAGATGGATTAGATAGAAGGCGAGAAAGGAGAAAGGGCGGACAGAAGTATACACACATAGGCGACGAAAGCGGGCTAAACTAAACGGTAGAGTAAAGGCAGCTCTGCTGGCGCGCAGTTTAAGCTATCGGGAAGGATAACAGACACGCGTCCAACTGAGGAGAGAACTCGAAGTGCGGCAACGGGGAATGTGCACGGGCTTTGTTAAATAATTAGTTGATTTGAGCCGTTCGACGCGGCCGAGGATTCTTACCTCTTCCGCGTTCTGCACAAGCAATGTAGGTTCTCAGGAATTATCCGACCGAGCAACTATCGCGAGTGGCAATTGGCGAGCGGTTTTTATACATCGAATGCACCCGTGCGCGCGATTTTTCCGCGAGGGGAGTTGCATCGAGGGATATCCGCTGCAAGATCTTCACAAGGTAGGTGTTAAGATAAGTGGAGAGAACGTCGCTTGTATGTTTTGATCTTGTTTCCGGTTGACAAATCGTCGAATAATATACATAAGAGCGGTTTTTTATGTGGAATTTTCTTAAAGTGAATCGACAAAAAAGTTTCTGATTGAATCAATGAAGGAAGTATTTCAGTGAATCGATATTTCAATCGGTATCTCATCTATATTATATCTCACGGATTTTGATCGGTGGATGTAAGATTTCACTGCAAAATCTGTAGCACATAAATTCGTTATGTCAAATTTAACTTTCTGTGTTTATGACGACACGGAATTAACGGGCGATTTGCGTTCAGTGATGTCTGTATGTGCAAACTGCATCAATAATAGAAACAGTCCCTACTAGCTGATTTTTTTATTGTACTTGTAAGTGAAACGCCAGTAAGTATAACATTCCAGTAAAAAATATACTATAGGGAGACCAGATCTAGAAGGTCCCAGAGATATGTTATTCATGTGCTTTTTTTTTAATTTATTTTTGGAGAAACACAAGGGATACAAAATCGCGAAATGATTTTCTTGGAATATAGATGTTTCTTTTTAAGTTTCATTGAAATCGGAATAATATTACAGTTAAAAAATAGAGAAAATTGATTCAGTAGTAACAAAGTAAACTTTCAAGCCTTTCAAAATTTTGTATTAATATGCTCCATTGTCAGTGAGTTTAAAGTTAAGCAACGTATTACTTGCAACAATTATTTGCCCAAAAAGTTGCAACTTCGAAATTCTGAAATATATGGGACATCTAGCCGGTCGCCTCTACTTTAGAGAGTATATTCTGCGACTCATCGGTGATTTCAGAGTTTACAGCAATGATTCCATCATTCGCATCAGACTCCCCTCGCGCGCGCGTTCCGTACTTCTCTCTTTCGACCTACGACATTTCCTTTATGAAATTTCCTCGTTCGAGTATAACCTCACTTCGCTCACTTCCACTCGCGTGTGTACATACTTGTCGATTAATGCATTAGTGCAAAATGATGTTAGTGTAAAATTGGTTGATTTAAAGCGCTCGACAGTCGAGGATTTTTAACTCTTCCGGAATTCACACAAATGTCGTGCGTTGTTTGAGGTTTTCCGACCGGGCAAGGCGACCATCATCGCGAATGGCAGTGGGCGAGTGTTGATTTTGTGCATTCGATGTATCCGGGCGCTTCATTTTCCCGACATTCTCTCCGCGAAGCGTGATGCCCCGGGGAGAAAGGCGAGAAAGGGACAATTTGATCGCGTCGTGCGTCTGTAGATTTTGGCTCTTATTCTGGACTCTCTTTTATCGACAAAAGTGTCTCTAAATGTGACTTATAAGCCTCCCGATTGGCTCACAAGTACTTTCGTCGATAAAAGACGCTTCAGAATAAGCTTTTTTTCATTTTGTTCGAAAGCGTCGAAGTGAACGTCGGACCTCGAATCTTCAAATCGTCAAATCGCGACTGCTGTGCACTCTAAATGCGGAATTTCATAAAAAAATTTATTGAGATAATCGAATATTAAATAATCAGTAATTTGAGTAAATACAAACAATTAAAAAGTTGGAATATTAAATAATTCTTGAACGAATGCTTCGTCGAGTTTCATCAGAATGGAGAAAACTATGGCAAACAGTCATCCGCAGCATCAAGGTAAGCCAATAGCTTGTACATCTTGTGATTCTTCATTGACCCTTCAAGTTCGACGGAATTTGCAGGGTCAATGTGGAATCAGAATTTCGACTCGGATGCACCCGCTGATCTAATTTCGCGAGCGATTTTTGCGTTTGACCAGCGCGCGCCGCGTTCTGCAAACTCGAGAAAGGAAAATTATATGTGAAAACGCGAGAAAATCATATTTACACGCCTTTCGTTTACATAGATCGTTTAATTTGCGCAGCAAATGGTAATTTCCTGTCTAATTTTTAATTTTTAATTTCGACAACGTAAAGACATGAAAAACGTCATCAGACAAAAAAATGTATCATATCAATTTTTCTACATCGTTTACACGAAATGTCATCACCGAAAAATAAAGATTATATAATCGACAGGAAAATCAATTTTGGGGTCAATACAGTCGCGCAAATTTGTTAGTAAAGTAAATGTACCAATTACTGGACACGTATCTAATCCTGGAATACTGTTTTGGTTTTTAAATACGAATATTTAAACTTTTAACATAGAATGTATGTATATACTCAATACTTGTACATATATTTTATGTTAAAAATTTAAATATTTATATTTAAATACAATAAGAATATTGAGGATTAAGTACACGTTCGGACATTAGTACTTTTATCTTTTAAGGAATTTTGATACTTTTATCTTTTAAGGAATGATACTTTCCTATATAATATATCCTTATATTATATTCCTAATATAATATAATATTATATTCCTAATATATTATATTCCTATATAATGTCGACAAGTATAATCAACATCCTTACGAAATGCTTGAAATTCGAGTGATATTCACTCGAATACGTATTTTTCTGTAGGTATCTTGGATATACTGTATGCACTGAGAAAGAAAATACTTGAAAATCTACTAAAATACTTGAAAATACTTGAAAATCTACTTGTGGGATAAATTAATCTCACAACGAGAAATAAACTTTATATTTCTCAGAAATAAACTTTATATTTCTCAGAAATAAACTTTATATCTCTCAGAAATAAACTTTATATCCCATAAATAAAGTTTTTCAGATATTTTTTTTTAGTGTGAGAGCGAAATACAAGGTTTTCTCGGGAAACGTGTCGTGTGATGGAGATCTTTTCACTTTCATTTATATACGCGGACACGTTCGCGTTTTCGCGCGAACGAGTAATATAGCTTCCATTCCAGATAAATATATATTCAAGAGAGAAAAAGAGAGAGAGAGAGGGGGGGGGGAGAGAAAGAGAGAGAGGGAGAGACTAAAAAAGAGAGAGCGGTGCGTGACGCCGATGTTTTTCCGATACCAAGTAAATTGTATAAAAAGCCGCGCTTTAAGATTGGCGGAGGCGAACGGTGGTACGAGTAATCGTATTTCGATCGCTACTCTTCGGCGAATCGAGCAACAGTGGCGAGCAGGCACTACATCGCGATGATGCTCGCGCGTCGTTCATAATGAAATACTCTCGCATCCGGCCGCGTCACGTTGATTTTGCGAGATGTCTGTTTGCGAAAGCTCGCCAGGTGAGAGAGAGAGAGAGAGAGAGAGAGAGAGAGCGCGCGGTACCATCCGCGAGATTTTCGCGCGGCACAACACCGCCGAATATCGCAGCGCGCGAGCGATTTTTGTGTAAACGCTTTATTTTTAAAAGAAACAACCGAAAAGGGATGCTCTTTCCATGGAGCAGACAAAATTTGCAAAACAATATAAATATCGGTCAAAAATTATTCCGGCCAGCCGAGAGTTCGAAACACGCGCGCGTTAATCCAAGCGTGATATTTGTCGGTCGTGATATTTTTTTCAATCCGGCGAGAGATGGGTCGCCGAGTGGAAATTTTCGGCGTAGAAAATCTATTTCGCGAAGGCTGCCCGGCGACCCGCTGTGTTGCGCTTCGCAGCGAGATTTCGCGGACGCATTCAGCGACCCCGATTAGAGTTCCTCCACAAGAACTCGTGCAATCCGGTTAAGGGCGCCGAAAAAGAGAAGATAACATGAGATTATATTTTTTTTCCGAGTTTGCGATGATCTGCGTTTGTTACGTGGCTATACAAAAAATAGAAAAGAATAGAAAGAATAGAAAGAATACTGTCGCAATAGTTTGGCTGCTTCTCTCTCTCTCTCTCTCTCTCTCTCTCTCTCTCTCTCTCTCTGTTTTTTTCTTTTCTTTCCTTTTTCGCCGAAAAGCGAGGTATCCCTTGACTCGAGCGCGAATTGAGACACACTTCCGCTTTATCGCGCGAAATTTCGTGCGGCCTACAAGAGCACAAAGGAATAATTACGGGGCGACCTCTTCGGTGGAGCTGCGCAAGCGAACGATTTCACCAAGAGGCGCCAGTGGACCGTGTCTACATTCCATCGCTTTGTTAATGCGAGTTTCCTCGTTGCGCGACTTGGGCGAGGAGACGGGGGTGGGGTAGGACGAGGGGGCAGTTCCCGGAGCAGACATTACGCTGGATTAAAAAAAGGAAAGCGTGCCGATTAAGCTAACAGTGACTACGGAGGCGTTACGCGCTCTCCCTCCCCGACGGCATTACTTCCGGATAATTACCTGGGATTTCACGCGGTTCATTGGTTTGCTACTTCAAACAATCGCGGTTTGATAAGGCGATGGGTTCTTTTGAGTGCTGCGGCGTTTTTAAAGGCTCTCCTGTGCTCACGGCGCGTTCCTTGACGGATAACATTCTCTCCCTTTCACTCTCCCCCTCCCCCTCTCTCTTTCTCTTCCTCTCCCTCGCGTTCCTTTTTTCTATTTTTCTGTCGCACCGTGTGAATATCGCTTACATTGCTGTTTCCTTTACTGTCACCTGATTGCGCTTGAAGGGAATCTCTCCACAGCACAAATTTATCAATTTACCCTGAGAGCAAAAGTATCCAAAAAATAAGGGCTATTTACTCGGGTATTTATGGGTATTAACAACGCATTTACTTAAATCCAGATTCTTTCGTTTAAACAGCAGTTGCTTTCATGAGAAATTAGAATCGTAAGAAGCTGCGGATTGCAAAAGGACTCAGACACGATGAAATATTACGAGCTCAACGAGAAAATCGAAACCAATCTTATCATTGGTCATACTGATGGACTTACGCGCTAATAATGTAATTAATGATATAATTCAGAATACCAAATAATAACAACTAATAATAATACTAATAATAATTAATGGTGATAATTAATAATATAATTACTGAGCAGGCCTGTCAATAGTGATTCTCAATATTAACAGTTTGGAGTGCTCCCAATTTTATCGTGTCTAAACTGTCTTGCAATCTCACACAGGAGAGTTATATTTACTGCACATTCAAATAAGCGTAATTTATTTTTACTTTATGTTTTGAATATTTCGTAAGTTTATACGTTTGTAAATCTATTGTGAGTTTATCCTAAGTCATCAAATTTCTTCAAAGTACATCCTAAATACTGATAAGCTTAGCATTCCAATTATAAATATTAAGTTAAAATAAGAATTCAGTTTGTTTATTACATAGAGTCGAATCAACTGTTTCTTCATTCAAAAAAAAAATATTTTGCTGGTCCACATAGAATTCTAAATGTCACAGTTAAAATTTATCACTGTTTTTTTTTTGTATTTGCTGGAAAATTGTCGGTGATACGTTGAATTTACAGCACCAGCATTGTAACAATGTCTGCAAGCAAATTTAGGTTATACGCTCGTTTGTCTCTCGTTATTAGTCTTTTTTGTCAATTTTTATAAGAAGTGTGATTGGATTTAATCTGGATGGATGCTACACAGAAAGACTTTCTTGTGTTAAACGTTATAAATAGTTCAGTTAGAAATTCTGTCTGTCATCTGTATCGATTAAATACAAAACATATGCGACAACGCGGTGTTTGCTGGTCATTTTTATCTACCCTAGCCAATATCTCGATAATTGTCGCTATGTAATTGCGAAATCATTTTTTGAGTGTTCGATGAAGCTTTATAATATTCTTGTAAAAAGATCTTTTCTCTCTCTTTCTCTCTTAAGTGTATGATAATGAGTCTTTCTCAAATTTCTGATAAGTGTATTTTCTGATTATTATCAAGAAAATGTACTCTGTTGAAGATAACACGAACATTGCTCAAAAGAAGGAAAATAAATAGAGTAATCGCTTTTTTGGCACTACATTGAGAACAAAATGGTTGGATCGACAAAATCGGCGATCACCGGCCATCAAAGAAATATTAGATCTATTCAACAAAATAGACGTTAATGTAGTAATAAGTTGCGTTGATATTACTATATCAATGCAGATATAATGATTTCAACGCAACTAACAGTAAGTGGCACAAGAGTGTACTGCTTGTTTCTCCTGAAAAAATTGATAAAAATCAATTATATAGTCCTGTTCTATAAATTTTGGACTAAAATGCGTTTACCTAACATGACATCATCAATATTTTCATCAATATTTTTTTTTAGGAAAAACAAATACTTACTGTATTGTTGTATCAACGCGTATATTATTGAATAAATACAATATTTCTTTAATGGTCGGTGACTGTTGATTTTGTCGATTCAACTACTTTTTTCTCATTGTAAAATGATATTTTACTGTGCACATGTTTCTCCACTTAAAAAATGTTTTCCTCAATGTAGAAACATGTAAAATCATAACTTCTTCAGTGCAAAAATATTGGTATAAGCAAATACACTATTCCATCGTATGCACCAAATAACTATTTTTTACATGTTACATATTTTTTTCTTTCGGGAGGGGGATGCGTCTTTGTGTTTGTCGATTTTGTCAATCCAACTGCTTTTTTCTCAGTATAGAGTGATATTTTACTGTGTGCATGTTCCCCCATTTCAAAAAACAGCGTGCCTCAATGTAGAAATGCGTAAAATCATAACTTCCTCAGTGCAAAAATATCGGTAAATAAGCAAATACGCCACTCCATCAGCATGCACCGAATAACTATTTTTTACATGTGACACATTTTTTCTCTTAGAAGGGTGGGGGGGATACGCGTCTCTGTAGAGAAGGAGATATTTTGATAATTTATTCGTGGGAAGTAAAGTTTATTCGCGGAAATAAGTTTCACTTCACTCGAGCACGCTTTATCTCACGGAAAGAAACTTTATATCCCAAAAATAAATTTTCAAGTATCCCTTCTCGGTGGATGTTATTTTCCTCAGCTGATAATAAATACCGACGCGATAATTAGGTTACGCAACGGCGCCGGGGCGCCAACTGCGCCAACTTTTCACGAGAAAAACCTCTTACCCTAAAACCTGCGCGTCAGCCCTGTTATTATTCATATCCCATATTGCACGACGCGTTCGATCAAGCCGCCGCCGTCGCCTGTGCTCGCTCGCCCGCGTCCCCAGCGCGATTATCCTCTCTCAACATTACAATAAACAAAAGATAATTCGCGACCATGTCAAAAGCAATAAGCAACGAAAATGCGCGTCTTATTTCGTGACGGCGACTAGCCGAAGCTCTAGCTCTACATTATGTAAACGAACGTAGAAGGCGGG
>NW_022639499.1:1565412-1570871 GCF_010583005.1 Odontomachus brunneus
GGGGGGAAGAATGTGTGTGTGTGTGTGGGAGGGGGGAAGGCTCTTCTCGACCAGTGCTGCGTACCCCGAACCGGATCCGTTCGGTCGTTCGCCCTTCTGTTCGGTTCTGCACCTGCTCCGTCCGAGTCGGTACATGAAAAGGCGGATCCGTACAATCCGAACGAGCGTACGAGCAAACAAAGGGAGTTCGGCCGGTGCAGTCAAGTGCGCCGTACAGTTTACGCCGGGATGCTTTCGCGCTCTCTCTTCATTTTGGTCGCCCCACCGCGGATTTATTCTTACACGTCCTCGCCTCGCCACTTTCGCTCTTCTCCTCGTTTTCCTGATTTCCTCCTTTTCTCCCCTCTCTTATTTCCTCTCTGGACCTCCGGGAAAATAGAGGAAGAGAGGCGGACGGAAGAGAGAAGGTGCAGCGCGGCGGTGACAGGGAGCGCGCGCGCGCGCGAAAGGGAAAAATTAAGATCGCGCGCGAAGCGGAGCGAATTGAATCGGCTTATTCGGACGGCTAATGATATTTGCGTTGTCGTAAAAGTTTCCGTTTCGAGCGTTACCTTGCGCGCCGCGGCCGCTCCCTGCCTGATATAGGTGGCTGGGAAGATTCAGCAGACCGAGTTCAGCATTACGGATTAATATTCTCTGGAGGAAGCACGTAACCTCGCGCCGCCGGGCTCTCGTTATTACCGTCTGTGGTGTCGAATGAGATGCCTCTTCGCGAGACTACAGCCCATATTCGAAATTCTCTAGTGAAGTCTCAGCGCAGCGAACGCGTGAGACGACAACGACGACGACGACGTCGACGACGACAACGACAACAACGACAACGACGACGAGGAAGCGCGTTTGTCGCGAGTCGGAGCTGTGTGTGCGTGCGTTCTCTCTCTCTTTCTCTCTCTCTACCCGTCTATAATTCTTTCCCGGCGGCTTTTGATCCGTCGTCGCAGCGTCGTGAATGTCAAAAGCGAGAATTAGACTTAGTGTAATTTGTTTTCGCGGATGTACGAGTAAATAAATTAGTATTTTGCATGCTGAGCGCGAGCAAGCTCCGCGATAGGAATGCGCTCAGACGACGACGCCCTTGCGTCTCGCGGTTAGCCAACCAGATAGACTTTCATGATTGTCACAACGTGAGACAGTCGACGGTGCAGACTATACAATTCTTTAAATTACACTTATATTATAATTATAGTATTATATTAATATTACACAATTATACTGCCTATTATAATATTTCCTATTATAATTTTTGAATTATACTTTTGAGCTAAATATGCCATATTGAATTAATCGTGAAATTTATATCATACGATAATGTGAATTTTTGTTATATATTCTCGCGGTTAGATAGATGAAATTTATGTTATATATAATGTGAATTTTTTGTTATATATTGTACAGCTAATTTGCTGAAAGTTACACTCAGATTTTTATACTATATTTAGCGTGGGACAAATATAATTTTGGACAAATTTTCGTTATTTAGTAAACCTGCTGTTTTAATTGATACAACAAAAAATTCACATTATTGTATGATGGAATTTAATAATTAATTCAAAAGGTATATTTACTTCATTAATATAATTAAAAGAATTGCAATGTTTCCATCATCGATTGTCTCACGTCGTGATAATCATGAAAGTCTATCCGAGTTTTTTAGCATTTCTATTTCGTCACTCTATATGAAACAACTTTATGAGTACCACGTGAACCACTCATAAGAAATGCAAATCACATAATTGAAGTTGCAGTCAATTTTACGTACATCTTCCTGTTTTACGTCTATCCGGGCTTTTGCGTCATTCCTCCCAATTATATATTTTAAGGAAGAAATAACGACAAAAATGTTTAGTTGATTTTTGGGGGCATTCACTGCCCCACTTCTTATTTTATTTGTAAATTTAGCCAGTTTCACGACCTACATCTTGCATATACAGAGGAAAAATATTGTAGTGAATATCACGTTAAAATAATGTTGAACTTTACAAAGCTTTTTGCAAGACTGGAATATACTGCCACAAAAAGATTACAGTATAGAAATAGTACATTCGTGACGATCTAGCATCCAAGAAATAACGAAATAATTTTGCAGCAAAAAGTCAAACGTACGCAACATTTTCAAGCAAATATGCAGTGTAATTTCATAATTTCTCTACGACTCAAAATCGCAAGAATTTGTTTCAACTTTCACACAACATTTTCTCAAATACGGGCTCATAAATTGGCTTTTATAATCTATATTCCATTGTGCGTCTGCGAGATCCCCGATAATTGATTTAATGTTGGCGCGACTATGAGGCGTCAATCGGTCTTCGTTGCTCGATTTATCCTAGCAGGAAACGAATGACATGCGAATCGAGTGCACGCCCCGCTACATAAAGCGACGCTTATTAATAAAGAAGAATCAGGAAAGAGGACGAACAACAACATCGGGACAAAGACCTCATCGATCCGGCTCGTGCATTTTCGTTCGATGGATATCGTGTCGCGGCGGCAGTACGATATCGTTAACGCGATAAAATCTTCATCGATCGCGCGCGAGAAACGTCGGATACGATATCCTAACCGCATAATTGAAGCGTACAAACGCGCGCGCGTATACACACACACACACACATATACTTGGGAGGAAATATCCGACGAACGGGACGATGTACGATGGGGTCAAATGAAATTTCATGTTTCAAAAAAGGCTAGTTTCGAGATGTGAACCGATCTCAATATTTTTTCTTCTTTTTTTTTTACGGGAACTAATGAAAGCTAGAACAACTTTGTTGAGTCAGATTTTCGTCTTTCGCTTATCTTTTTCTAGATCTTTTATCTAGGTCAGACATACAGAAGTTGAAGTTGGAATTTTTCTCAGTTAAACAGTAGATATACATATAACTCGTTCCACATCTTATTTAAATTCACATCAGTTATTGATACTGAAATTAGATATTTAAACCCTGATTATACAGGCGTGTGAAAAGACACACAAACCTGGCACAAATCTTACCTTAACTTAACAAACGTTAATTTCAAGTGGCATTCAATTTCACTAAATAAAAAGAATACAGTACCGAATACTTTCTCTCTCTCTCTCTCTCTCTCTCTCTCTCTCTCTCTCTCTCTCTTTTGCCCATCTTCATCTCGTCGTTTTAAAACGGACAAAGGACACCGGAGAGGAAGAGAGGAACACCCTATCTCTCTCTCTCTCTGTCTCCGTCCTCGACGCAGTCTTTTCCCCCTCTCTGCCCTCCTTCCCCCCTATCGCCCTTCCCGCCGCGCCGTTCTCTTAATCGCTCGAGCACCGACGACTCCGTCTCGCGGTCGAGGTGCGATAATCTCACCACGGACCTGTAACGCCGATCGATCGGCCGATCGAGAGCGGCTGTCGCTGTTCTCTCCTCTCGTGCCGGCCCTCAAGAAGCCCACTCGATTTTCATGTAATTCAAATGAAGCGTACGCCGCGTTGTCGCGCCCGCCTGCCGCCGAACCGCGCTCCTCTCGATTTCTCCCTCGTCGAGAAGAGCGATCTTGGCGCGCGCCGACACGAGAAGCTCTCATCCGAAAATCGAACTGCGTGCACGTCGTCGGATTCGCGCGAGAGTCACAAAACCCGTAAGGAAATAATAACAAGAGTGATACAGACGCATCATTCTTCCGGTTTCATCAGTATTCCTCCCGGTACTATCGCGAAATCGATACCGTTAATTCGATGAAATAATTTTTATCAGATTTCCAATACGCGTTACATGGATGACTGGGAGCGGCACTGATATTGAACAATACATTGATACCTACGCAACAATTTCTCCCTCTCTCTCTCTGCCACGCATATACGCGCGAAAAATACACACGCGGAAAAAGAACGCGAATCGCGGGACATTTTTCAATCGCGACCCGCTCTCCATCGTCCGTCAGCGAGGGACAGAGCCCGGGAAAATGTTCCCGCTGTTTGTTAAGAGCGCGATTCACGGTGCCTTTTAATAGAGGGGGGGGAGGGGGCAGGAAGAGGTGGGAGGGGGTGGGGGCGGTGGAAAGGGAGAAAACGGATGAATGAATCGGCGGCGTGTGTTTCACACACGCCCACACACCCTCTTCTCGGTCGGCCGGAAATACGCGGCGGAGGATACGCGAGAGTTCGGAGTCGATATATCGGATATACACGGCCGGCGTGTACCCTCCATCCACCCCGGCCTAGGTCGGTCCAATCAAATTTTATGATTTGTATCCATCTCGCATCTCGCGCTCCTGACCTACCGCTAGTCGTTCCAGTGATAGTGCTCTCTTTCCGCTGTTTTTTTGTTCGCCCATCCCTCCGCTGGTGCCACGCCGCGCCGTGCTGATGCTGCTGCTGTGCCCCCGTGCGCCGCCCCGTGGCGTGCTTTTATCGAAAAAAGGGAGAGTGACTTCGAAAGTCAATAACCGGGATCCGCGCCAAGTGTTTTTAATCTCCTCATATTGTACCCCGACGTTCGCCGCGCCGTCGATCGTCACCGACGATCGGGACTCGGACGTGCGTGTGTGTGTGTGTGTGTGTGTGACTTTCACGTATTCGTGCATTTGCGCCAAGACTACAAAAATACGGATCTGTCGCGACCGTCTCGAAATAACATGCATTACATGCGCGACTGTTGCTACGATTTTTATATATTGTTCTTTTATATATTTATAGATATTGTCTTACACGGAATGATTAATGTAGCCGACAGTCCGCTACTGCTTCCGACGGTTCGCTTTCCCGGCGCGAAACGAACGCATCGGGAATTCTGTCGTTCATTCCCGTGACGTCAGCGCGTACAGCAGAACTTATTGTCTTCTCGCGATTTTCATTTCGAATACGCGTGGAGCCACAGAGTCCCCAAAAAGTCGAGCGCCATGCGATTCTTTCGAGAGAGAAGCGAATGAATGCGGGGGCAGGGAGAGAGGGAGGGAAGGGTAGAGAGAATCGCGAAAGCGCCCCGTCGCTGCTTTCAGCCCTTTTGTGAGCCACCAGCGAGAACGTAGCGGGCGATCGGCCAGAGAGATCGGCCAAGAAAGAAAGGAAGGAAGAAACGAGATAAGCTCGGTCGCTGAAAAAGGGCGACGCGAGGAGATGCGACCCAAAAAGTTCCGTCTCTCTCCCTCTCTCCGAAAGACGAGGCGAGCATTCTCGAAATCGGAGCGGGCGTTTCGCGTCTGATTACGAGGCGGTGTGGCACCGACAACCTCTTTCCTACGAGAGCGACAGAAGGAGGAAGAAAGAGGGCGCGGAATGGAGTAGTCGGTGGACGCACGAGAGAGCGCGGCTCTCGGTGCGGTGCGGAGCGAAGCAGAGCGGAGGAGCGACGAGGGTTGGGAAGAGAAACGACCCTTCCTTCGAATCCCCAAAGCGAGACGACGCGACGCGGCGACGAGACTTTGACCGAGTTTTCAAGCGACTCCCGCGGCGAGAGAAGCGAAGAGAGACAGAGAGAGAGAGACAGAGAGAGAGAGAGAGA
>NW_022639499.1:1573328-1577047 GCF_010583005.1 Odontomachus brunneus
TCTCTCTCTCTCTCTCTCTCTCTGTACCGAATACAGTAAAACTAAATTCTAAAGTTTTGAATCGAATAAGACTAAATTCTTACTATTATGTTGTCAAATTTTTTATTAATTATTGTTCTTGAAGTGACAAGTTTCGAGCTTCCGCATCTATTAGAATTGTCTGATTGAAAAAAACTTAAAAATCGAACTTCCTAAACAACACAACGTCCAAAATCGGGATGTAAGACGTCTCTCAGACATCTTATATCCCGATTTCAGACGTTGTGTTGTGTGCGTTCTTCGTGTCTGATTTAGAAAAAGGAAGGCAAAAGAGGAAAATTTGGGTCGACAGGATTACTCTAAATTTCACTGCACGGAAAAAAAGGATTTGCTGCAGCAGCAAACTAATTTGCTATATATGAACAGTTAAACATAATTCATTGTGTTAGATACTTTTTCTTTGCTGCAGGAACCTATGATAACAAGAAAATCTGCTCGTACAGCAAGAAAAGTGTCTAAGGCAGCAAATTTGCTACAGATGGACATAACTAAACATAATTTGCTGCTTTGGCTACTTTTTTTGTCGCAGAAGCAGATTTTCTTGTTACCTTAGCAAGGAAATTGGTTCCTGCAGCAAAGAAAAAGTGACCAGCACAGCAAATTATGTTTAGCTGTCCGTGCCTTTTTTTCCGTGTGGCTTTCGTTTAGAGAAAAGAGCAGCGAAATCGGCCGAGCTTCCGAGAGACACAGTCTTTTCCAAAACATGAAACTTCATTCCCGACGGGAACGAGGGCTGCGCGCGCGCGCGCGTGCGTGCAGAATGCAGAGATCTGGCGTCGCGTCGTTAGCATGATCCACGAAATTAAAATTTCAATGGCGGGACTTCGGGGATCGCGCGCGGCAATATTTTCTCGGAGGAGGCACGTAACGGCGAGCGCGAGGGCGGCGGGGAGAGAAAGGACGGGCTATGTGTGTGTCGTGTCCCGTTATCATTGTCGACGGGCGTCGAGTAGCAGAACACGCCATCTCCTCCACGCTCTGTATATTACCCCGCGCTCCGAATTCTTCATTAAGCGCTTAAAAGATTTACCCCAAACTATCCCCGTGATTCCATTAAATTGACTCATTAATACGCGCGTTCCCCGCGCGACAGTGGCGCGTCGACGATGACTGTTCACCGCCGCCCGGCGACCCGGGACGACCGAATTTCGCGAATTCGCGCGTCATACGCGTGCACCACTCCCTCCCTCGTCCTCAACGCTGCAACGCCATGACTCTTTTATTCCCTTTAGAATGAAAACGCGGACGAATAAGCGACGAGTAACATTTTTTCGCATTCTCCTCCTCCTCCTCCTCCCCTCTTCTCTTTAATGTCCCGCATTAAAGGGACGTCGAATAGCCTCTACCGACAGAATACTGACTTGTTTCCGCAGAGTTTACGTTGCATTGGCCGTTGCGCGGAATTACAAACGCTCCCGCACAATAAAAATACGCGCGAAAATGTGTAGGAGCGTTGCTATAATATATGACAGAGACGATGAAAAATTTCAAAGTTGACACTTCAGAGTGTAAATTAGCCCGTCGGACGTTGCCGGCTGAAGTGACTGTTTGCCTGATATAAAAGATCTTGGGTAGCTTGAGGGTGCTGAACGCGGGTTCGCCCGCTCAGAAAAATTTCAAAGAACATCGCTGTACCTTTACCTCGGAATTTAGAAGTTTAATAGTGTCGGAAAAGTTTACAGAAGGATCTCTGTATATATGCGTGGTTAGGTTTTTCGCTGCACATATGGCGAAATAAAGCAACATTTACGTGAGATCTGCATAAGCTCTTTACACTGAGAAAAATTTCTGGTAATAATTATCCAACCTGTGTTATAATTACTACATTTAGTGAAATAGTATCAACTATATGTAAGAGGTGAATATTACTATATGAAAGTTAATGTTACTAACAATTTGTAATTATTACCAAACATTGGTAATATTTATCATTATTGATTACTATTTACCAAATGGTATGGTAAAACGCATTTGGTAAGTATTACCAACTTTTTTTTTTCAGCGTATACAAAAAATCTCTATCTCCATAAGAGAAGTACGAAAAGGATTGTGTCAGTGACGATTGTCTTCACGTTTTCGAGTTCGCGTCATCGACTTCAGTATTCCCTCAAATATATACACGGAAAAAATAATGCTAATATATATATATATATACAGGGTGTAAAAAAATTAGACCGACAAACTTTGAGGGGAAATAGAGAACATAAAAACAAACATGTTTTTTAATAATGTTTTTCTCTACGACGCTTTATTTTAATACTACAGAATATAAAATAGGAATTTTATGATTTTAACAAAAAACAAACATATAAGTGGAAAAATTAAATTTATTTCAATTACACATATATATTTTAATCTTCAAAAAACAATGAATAAAAGAACGGAACAAAAATGCGCAATTGATTAGCTCAATTTATAATAAATGTTCAAAAACTCCTCCATTTGCTTCAACACAAAGATGACATCGTTGAATTTATGAGATACCTATTGAAATAGAAGCAGAATTGGTAGCCCGAATTACTATTGTAGCATATCAGGTTCAGAATATTCCTGCAGTCTTCGAGCGTGTGAGATAATCAATGTTTCCACGATGTCATCTTTGTGTTGAAGCGAATGGAGGAATTTTTGAACATTTATCATAAATTGAGCTAATCAATTGCGCATTTTTGTTCCGTTCTTTTATTCATTGTTTTTTGAAAATTAAAATATATATGTGTAATTGAAATAAATTTAATTTTTCCACTTATATGTTTGTTTTTTATTAAAATCATAAAATTCCTATTTTGTACCTTGTAGTATTAAAAAGAAGCGTCGTAGAGAAAAACATTATTAACAAAATACGTTTGTTTTTATGTCCTCTATTTCCCCTCAAAGTTTGTCGGTCTAATTTTTGTACACCCTGTATATATGTGTGTGTGTGTGTATTATATATATATACACATAAACAAATCTTTTAGCTATCACAACTAAATAACTTTTACTATGAAAGCAAGAAAATTTGCTCCTGCAGTTTTAGTTGTTCATATATTAGCAAATTTTTTTTTTCCGTGTAAATTTTTACGGAACAGAATGATATTCGATTCGATACTGCAACCACGATTGGCTTTATATGGAAAATATCCACCGGTAGAAAAAGAGAAAGAGAGAGAGAGAGAGAGAAAGAGAGAGAAGAATTACAAATTTTTAATGTAGCATTACACGCGAGAAATACGTCGCGCGTGTGTCGAGGGTAATTTCACTCGCGAAATGCCGTTGCGCGTAATTCCACGCGACTATCTCGGGATTATAAGGAGATCGCACACGAGACGCCGTGTTCTCAAAGAGCGTGTAAGCTCGCACCGCCATCTCTCGTCATCCTGCTGCCTGGAGAATCACTCTTCTGCAGAGCAGCATCCGCCGTGCCCGGCGTATGCGTACGTGCATTTCCTGTGTGTGCGATAAATAAGCGGACGCATCTGCAAATAGATCTGCGTCTCCGCCTTGTGTTTTTCCATCCTGCTCTTCCCCTCTTTTTTTTCTCCCCCTCTCTATCTCTTTCTCGACATACCACTCGCGAGTTGTCGAGATGTCGACGATTCGATGCATTCGCAACGTTTCAGCGCCTAGAATGAGTGAGGAAAGAGAGAGAGAGAGAGAGAGAGAGAGAGAGAGAGAGAGAGAGAGAGAGAGAGAGAGAGAGA
>NW_022639499.1:1577873-1623795 GCF_010583005.1 Odontomachus brunneus
AGAGAGAGAGAGAGAGAGAGAGAGAGAGAGAGAGAGAGAGAGAGAGAGAGAGAGAGAGAGAGAAGCTAGAATTCCATTCGGCTAGAACTAATAATTTGAATATTAAACATTTAACCGTCGAGTTTAACATCATAACATTCCGACCGACTACACAACAATGCAACAACATAAATGAGCTGCAGAATACTATCCGGCGTATAATCCGCAATTTCTAACGCTTCATTTAAATGAGGAATATACATTGAGCCCGGCGATCATCCCCCGAATGCCCGCTTGCCCGCCCCCGTTTGCTCGCGCCTCCGTCCTCAAGATAAGAGGGGAAAAAAAAAAATATGCGTCAGGCACTCGCAGTGGTCGTTTAAGCGTACGAGATACACGAGATCGCCTCGCGATCGCGCGCTGATGAAGCGCGCCGGGGACGATAGAAATTGCAAGCGCGGCGCCTGCTGCAATGCGCGTCGTCGACCCAGATAGACTCTCGCGATTACCGCGACGTGAGACAATCGATAATGGAAACTCTGCGATGTTTTTAATTACATTTATGTGTGACCTAAATATACCCGCATTGATTTAATCATTAAATTTACATCGTTCAGCAACGTCAATTTTCAATTACGGTTGATGCAGCGGCGGCAGATTTATCAAAGGTTACGTGCAGATTCTCACACGTTACATTTTACATGACGCGCGTATCGCTTCGCGCAAATTTCGATCATTCTTCTCTCTCGTATTTTCATCTCGTCGGTCCGTGTGATGTATAATATGTGAGTGTCGTACGCGGCGCTCATTTCCGGAACTACTGCGAATCGAGAAAAGCTGTTGCCGAATTTCAGCATGCTTCTGCGTGCACGGGTAGTTAACCTCTCACATAGACTTCCGGGATTATCACGACGTGAGATAATCGATGTGATGGAAACTCCGCATTGTTTTTAACTACATTTACGAGGCAAATATACTGTATTGATTTAATCATTAAATTTACATTGTGCAGTAATGCAAATTTTTGGTCACATTAATGCAGCAACGGAGACTTATTAAAAGTTGCACTGAGATTTTCACGTTACATTTTAACATGACATTATTTTCAGCGAATTTTGATAATTTCTCCCGTGTGTGGTCTTTTCCGTGTTCCTAGATAAACATTTGATAACTTTATATATTATCGATCTGTGAAGATCGATCGCATCTCTTACACGTAAATAGAAGCACGAAAAGAATAATGAGTATCTTCTCATAAAATTTAACATGAAAATATTACATTTTTCCGTGTGCCTTCGTATGAGTTTTCAGTAAATCCGTCGTTGCATCGATACGGAGGAAGATTTGCATTGACCTACGACGCAAATGTGATGACTGATCCAGTGCAGTGTATCTGCTTGGCAAACGCAATTAACAAAAATTGTACAGCTTCCATAATCGATTGTCTCGCGTCGAGACAATCCCGTAGGTCTACCTGAACTCCTTCCATCTCGTCTCATTCAATGCGACAAGCACGAATGCCACTGACATGAGTGAGAGTCGCCGCGAAATTTTTGGAGAACTGTCAGAGTTGGTTACGCACGACGCGATTATTATACTCCGTGGCGTGCGACAACTCGCGATCGCCATCGCGTGTCGGCGCGGAGAGAGTCGCCGGGAATTCTTTCCCGATGCCGCGCGCGCAAAATGTGTAATTCGCCCCGTGATGCGCGCTCTCACTCCCGCCGCCGGCCGACAGAAGTCACGTATCTGCGTTTAGCCAGCATCCTCATCGCGGTCGACGCGGCATGGTCGGTCGGTCGGTTGAGAGGAAGAGACAACCAGCCAGCCAGCTAGACAGAGAGAAAGAGAGAGAAAGAGAGAAAGAGTGAGAGAGAGGAGAGCGGGGCGCGGAGGAGAGCGCGCCGTCGGGGTCCCTGCACTCTCGCGGCCTTCGTTGTACGCGGCGCATACGTACGCACTTACCCCGTAGATTTTCACGAGGCCGTGCGCGCAGTGGAGCCATCCTCCGCTGGAGCGACGACGAGCCACGACGACGAGCACGACGAGCCATCGGCGGTGGCGGCGGCGGCGGCGGCGGTGGCGGCGGCGGTGGCGGCGGCGGTGGCGGAAGCGACGTACGGCGCGTGGCGTGCGCATGCGCCCGCCACCGCTACCGCCGCCGCCGCCGCCGCCAACTTCATAGCATCCCCTCCGAGTGGGGCATCCGCCACGCGACCGTAGCCCCCACCAAGAGCGTGAGCGTGTGTCACGCTCCGGGTAGCTCGGTGCGTGCCCATTATTAGGAGGGGGTAAGGGGCGCGTGTACCTAGCGTCGCGTGGGGGTTGCCAGGTTGCAGCGTGGTGGGGGTGAAAGTACGCTCGTCGGAGGGACCGCCAGTAGTTTCGTGCTGCCTGCCGTGCGGGTCGGATGACGACGAACGCGACGCGATAGTCTCGGACCCGGAGCAACCCTTACCCAGTCTCTCTCTCTCTCTCTTCCCCTCTCTCTGTCTGTCTGTCTGTCTGTCTATCCTTGCTGAACGAGCGTTGTACATCAGCAGCGTCGTGTCGCGCGGCCGTTCGCTCGCTCTCACCGCCGAGCCTCGAGGGGATTCAAGTGCACGAGGAGTTCGATCGAGCTACGTCGTCGTCGTCGTGCGTCTCCGTCTCTCTCCCTCTCTCTCTCTCTCTCTCTTTCTCTCTATACCTCTATTTCTTCCCCCTTCTCTCTCTCTCTCTCTCTCTCCCCCGCGCTCTGTCCACGTCCGGTCGCACTCTCGTGGGTCCTCGTTTCGAGCAACCCCCGTCGACCAAGCGACCGACCGACGGAGACGACTGACTACCGATCAGCTAGCCGACCGCGATCGAGCGACCGTCGTTGGTGGACGCGCGAGTACATGTCGTGATGCCGCGGGGTGAACGCCGCGGGTCGCCGAGAGGACTCGCGGGTGCCAAGGGTGCTTCAGTCTCGTCCTGACGATACCAGCCTACGCGCGTCGTCCTCGATGGACGCCAGTGGTGGTGTCTAGAATGATCATGTTCGTGTGAGTGAGTCCGCGGGATCATCGGGTCCAGCCGCGGATGGATCGTGGATACGACTTTAGAGATTGTGCTCGCAGCTCTCTGTCGGTCCTGCTGCATCAGGCAGGTGTATCCGCGAGGATCCGCTGAGTAGTCTCGGCGAGGCGGAGAGGATAAACGCGATACAGCGACGTTGCACACGCGACCCCCCGTGACTCGCCGCGCGC
This sequence comes from Odontomachus brunneus, assembly GCF_010583005.1. NCBI lineage: Eukaryota > Metazoa > Arthropoda > Insecta > Hymenoptera > Formicidae > Odontomachus > Odontomachus brunneus. The sequence continues at coordinate 1,581,083 of NW_022639499.1, forward strand.
GCGTCTCATCTCCTGCGAGAGCGCAAGTGTGTGCAGCCCGTGTAACACGTGTGTGACAGTTACCCGTGGGATACGCGTCCGTGGATTCTACGTTCCTCCGGCCACGACACAGCGGCGTTTTGTGCGGGATTATATACACGCACACCGTATATACGCAGTGCACGCACACACATATACACGCGCGGATATATACACCGCATACTCTCACTCACTCACTCACTCACTCACTCACTCACTCGCGCACGCACACACGCATACACACACGCCAGCTCGCGCGTCAGTGGTTCTTCGTGCGAGTCCCGACGAATTCGTCGCCGAGGGATATGTCGGTATAGTGTCGGCGCTACCACGGATCTCGGAGCTACGCGCGATGGCCGGATACTCCAGTGCGCTCGATAGGGATTTTACCCTGGCACCGAGGATGCGGCGATCCACGATCGATGCCGCCCGGGCCGCCGACGGATCCTCCGGGGGATGCGCGATAACGAGGTAAGTCGCGTGTCCCGAGGAAGCAGGCGGCCGCGATCTCTCTCGCGGCATTACGCGATCGATTTAATTCACCCCGCGCGCGCTAAATGAAGAAACTTGCAAGTCTCGAGCCGGGGCCGCGTCGAGAAGTGCACGGCGTACCTGCGCGGATCGTATTACCTAGCCAGCACGCTTGTATTTCGGGCAGTAGTCCGGACGGGAATACTTGGGGGACGATAATAATCCACACGCGCGGAATCTCGTGTCAGGTGCCGTTTCACAAACGCAAACCTGTCGGACTTGGGGAAGGACGACAATAGGAGAGAGGAGAGAGAGCGTAAATTTAGATACATAAGGAGCATCCACTTGAAGAACGCCGTATCAATTTTTAGCGACGTCGAGTTATCATCGTCGTAAAGTTGTATACGCCGTTACAGAGCGTATCGTTCGAAATCTACCACGAATACGCGAATATATGGGCCCATTCCGCTTGATAAGAATGGATATTGCTGCCGCTTACGACAAAATATAACGGGAGCCTCTTCTGCTTTTCTTTTCTCTCCCTCTCTCTCTCTCTCTCTCTCTCTCTCTCTCTCTCTCTCTCTCTTTCTCGTAAAATTATTTATTAAAAGCTATCAAGAGGTACAAGTTGGTTTGCATGAAGCTTATAACGCATTTCTTGAACAAGATTTCCTACACAATACAATGATATTCACGACTCTGCCTGTAAATTACTTTTGTGCGACTTGTATTAAAAAATCTGACAACTTTCATACCTCTCAAACTGCTCAAACTGCTCGTGCACAGAGAGTTTCGCTTTGTCTCGTTCAATTAGCGCGTCGATAAAATCTTGTTGAAAAAGTGTCGCCATCCTTTATGTTCTCTCCCTTCCCTTCCTCCCTTCTCTCTCTCTCTCTCTCTCTCTCTCTCTCTCTCTCTCCTTTCTCTCCTTGAGAGGAGTGTTCGAACGAGAAGTGCTCCTTTTAATTCACAAAACGCACACACACGACCCTTATAATGCACCGGTAAGTTAACGCGCGTCATAAATCACGCGAGTTAATGAAAAATTGCGTTGTAGCCGCGCGGCGCGTCGCGAGCGCGCGCGCGTCAATATTTCTCCCGGTCCTAAATTCAATATCTTGTCACTCGATATCTCTCTAGGTTTTAAATTCAATATCTTGTCGCGCGCTTGGCGCAACCCGATGCAAGTGTCGCGGGTGTACTCACTTTTCATCCGGCGCCCGGTGAACTTGCAACATTTAAAACGCGCGTGTCTCTCGCGTGTCGCGTGCGCGCACACACGCGCGCACGCTATCTCCTCGTTCTCTCTCGCATTTGCCACAATGCGGAATAATCTATGGGGATTCTAGTGACAACCTCGCTCGCTCCTCCGCGCCCGTGGCGCGGTTATGTGTACGTATGTACGTACATATGCGCGTGTATGTATGTTCGACGCCTTAAAATATTCACGAGATCAATATTCCGCACTTGTCGCGATATACGATTTTAGCCGAGACGCGCGCGCGAGAGCCAACGAACGAACGAACGAACGAACGAACGAACGAACGAGCGTGCGAGCGAGCGAACGTGCGAGCTCGCGCGCGAAAAAGTCTCCTTGGGAAATTTGGAGGCGGACGGTATCCTCGCAAGAATTCGCACACGCGATTCGTGAAATTCGCCGAAGCATCCGGACAGACGGGTTTGCTTGCGACGCACATTTCCTGGCCGACTTTATACAATACGATGATATATTCACAATTTTGCGTGTAAGTCACTTTTGTCTGTATAACTCGTCCGAGTCGAAATTTTGATCCTACTTTCAGACTCACTATTTCATTTTGATACTACACCAAACTCTTTTGATTCTATTTGAGCTACCCGAGTCAAAATTTTGATCCTACTTTCAGCCTCACTATTTTATTCAACATCTATTTTGATACTCTGAAGTCTATAATACAACCTTTTTTGACGCTAAAGAAAATGAAAAGGGAAATTTCGTCATTATCAGAATTAAAATAGGTGGAAATTGTATCATTACTTAAAATTTGACTACTTTCAGGCCTCTCAATGCTTAAACTGCTCGTGCACAGAGAGAAGCTTTATCTTGTTCAATTGGCGCATTTATAAAATCTTGCTGAAAAAATTCCATTTATGCAAATAATTCTGTAACGTTCTTTCCTTCCTCTTTTTAAGAGGAGTATTTGAGCGAAAAATGTCCTTTTAATTTGCACACGACTCTTCTAACACACTAGTAAGTTAACGTGCGTCATAAATCACGCGAGTTAATGAAAAATTGCTACTCGATTTATAAAGGTTGCGTCACTCATGAGTGACGGCACTCGTGTTTAATACACAAAATGACGAAATAGGCGTACGAAAAAAATTGTCAAAATTTGCCCCAAACGAAATACATCGTGCAAAATGTAATGCGAAATGTAATCTGTCAGTGAGATACTCTTTGAGTAAATCTATTGCTCTGCATCAATATAAGAAGTAGTGCATCAATATAAGAAGTATGCATCAATATAATAGTACATTACTGATGTAAATTTAATGATTAATTCAGAGTATGCGGTATATTTGTATAGATATAGTTAAAAGATTCTAAAGTTTCCATCGTAGATTCATCATGTCGTGATAACTCATAAAAACCTTATTACCTAAATAGACAAAAATAATAGAAAAATGATAGAAAAATGAGAGAAAGGAACTTGACAGTTCTTGCAGTTACATTAATGAAACAAATATTAAATATTAATCATTAAATTTACACCCCATGCACAATAATGTAAATTTTATATATTGATGCATCTACAAATTTATTAAAAGTTATGCTGAGATCTTCCTATGCTACGTTTCGCATGACGTACTGCTTTGAGCAAATTCTGATCATCTGTTTCGTCATTCGTATGAGCGACTCATAAGGAATACAATCTTTACGAGTCGACCAGTATAAGGTTGCTGCGAAATTTGTGTGCACCTGTCTGAGTAAATAACCAACTCAGGTAGACTTTTATCATTATCACGACGTGAGAGGCAGTCAATGATGGACTTTGCAATTCTTTTCCAATTATATTTTTATGCAAGTATATAAAATTATGAAATTATTAATTAGTAAATTATTAATTATTAAATTATAATTAAATTATTATTCACATGATTCAATAATACACATTTCTTTGTCGTGTTGATGCAGCAATAAATTCACTGAGGCTCACACTAAGCTTATCATGTTATACTTTGCACGATATATCGTTTTAGGCAAATGTCGATATTCCCTTTTTCATTTCTATTTCGTTATTCTGTGATAAACATAAATGCCAATATGAACCACTCATAAGGAACGCGACCTTTACAATTCGACTAATCAAGCTGCCGTCAAATTGACATACTTCTGTCTATTCTGCGAGAAAACGAGCGCGAAGGGAGGGAGCGCGCGAGGAGGCTTCGGCTTGAAACGCGGATTTTCCGCAAGGAGAGACCGTTGTCATGGCGTCGCCGACGCCGTCGGTCGGATCGGAATCAGTCCCGCGGCTAGCCGATCGTCCAGATCCCCTCATCGGAGCCGCATCTGCTTCCCGCGAATTATCCCATGTAATCGGATGCTGCGCAGCGCCAGGAGGACGTCGCAATTTCCCGGTGTATTACGTGACACGTATAAACGTTGATGCATACGCGGGAGATATCGTGGCGTGGCGTGGTAGCGATGGCTCGCTCGCGAGTCCTTGGAATGACTACGCGAGCATACTTTCAGAAACAGGTGCGGGCCTAATGGACCCGTCCGCCGGGCGGAGGGTTAAGTGACACGCTGTGAAATTAAATGCCGTTACCTCGTGTCCCTTTCCACCATTTCTCCGTCCCCCCCCTGGCCCCTGTGACCCTTGCCGTCTCCACCTCCTCGAAGAAATTTGCGCGATCGATACAGATAGGGGTGGTATAAATATGGCGCTACCAAGGTCCAAGATGCGCTTTAGATCGCCACATCGGCCGATGATAAATGACCGAGTTAATGGTCGACGGTACTATTAATGAGGGAGAGAGGGAGAGAGAGAGAAAGAGAGAAGATTCGTTGGTGTCAGGGCGAAAGCCACGAGCGGCCGTAAGCGGACGAGAATCAGAGTAAAGGGTGACCGATAGATGCTTAGATTAAGTGTTTCGCCCGTTTATTTTTGCTGAGGGATTTTGTTGGCTCTCGCGATATATGAGGGAGGGGGGGGGATGTTCGACCTTACGGCGGTGTTATCGATCCCGGACGCCTGAAAATTTCATCGGGCTTAATTTATTTACGGAGTCTGATTTTTGCGGAACGACGTTCGGGAATACAGGTCGCTCGGCTGGCCGGCCAGCCAGCCAGCCAGCTAGCCAGTCAGCCGGACAGCACAATAAAAGTGTAACGCAATATTCGATATAATATCCCGCCAGCAAGCGTTGTCGGTCGGGTGGATAGTTTCTAATATGCGCGCCGAAAGCGCTCTCTTTCACTCTCTCTTTTTCTCTCGTGCAACGCGCGAGCGCGGGTTAATGTCTCTATATTCGGGCCCGTGTTTGTTACCGGAAGCAGGAATGTATAGATCGTATCGTGTCGGACGTTTACCGCCTTCGTTGCTCGAACAGTGTAGAAATATTTAGGCAACACACCAGGATCCTGTAAATTCGCGGTGAAATCAATTATCCTTCGCACACCTGGACGGAATGTATTAACGACGGCGCGCGATACGGCCCGTTACGCCGCTCGCTGTTTGCTCGCGAGGCGCGTCCTTACGGCGACGAAAAATTTGCATTCGCGATATGAGGGCGAAGAACGAAGGGAAAGGAGAAAGACGCCGCGTTCCTTCGTTCTCCGAGCGGCTCGGATAGACAGGCGAGCGTAAATTTGGCGATCTTAATCGATCTGCAAGGCTCGCGTTCTTTAAGCACACTGAGAAAATTATTTTTCGGCTTGAAATGTGTTTGAAAGTGTCGAAACGGATTTGAAAGTATTTGGTACACGCGGTTTTCGGCTGGCTCTGCCGCGTTTTTTACTTGGGTCAAATAGGATATATTTGTGAGAAAGCAAAACACACAAACGGCAATTAAATCGTTTGGTTGAAACTAACAAAAATTCTGGTCTGGTGTATAAAATTTTCGTTTCGACAACAAAATCCTTTTTCCACTGTAGTTCACATGGATATTCATATTTATCGCACGCGGACTGACGAGATAAAAATACGAGAAAAAAATGATCAAGATTTGCTTCAAAGTAAGTCATGTACACTGAGTGGAGAAGGATGGTCGATCTAATTGAAATTATAGTTACTTCAGCTATTAATCATATTTTTTGTTTGATGTACCTACAAATTTAATAAAAGTTACACACGAAGATCATCGTGTCTTTTTCTTCGAGTGTATGATATAAATTCACTAATTACCTGGATAGGAGAGAGGGGAGAGGGTGCATATGCAAATTTGACCGTAACTTTATTACTCAACTTGTAAGGGTTGTGTCCCTTATAACTGGGTCATATAGTATTCATATCTCTATCACACAGATTGATGAAATAGAAATACGAAAGAAATACAAGGAGATACAAAAGAAGTACAAAATAATATAAAAAATTATTTAAATTTACATAATATGGAAAAGCCTGAGTGGGGTTTTTCATAAATTTGTTGCTACATTAATATGATAAAAAATGTATTGTGTTGAATGTAAACTTAGTCATTAATTCAATATAGTATATTTGTTTCGTAGATATGTAATTAAAAAGATGTAAAGCTTCCCTCATTAATTATCTCACGTCGTGATAATCGCGAAAGTCTATTTAGATAATTCAATACAGCATATATGCTTCCTGAGTGTAATTAAAACAAATCGTAGACTTTCCATCATCGATTGTCTCACATTAAGAAAAAGATTTGGTTGACAAAACTAAAATTTAATTAAAATGGGATCAAAGATCATTTGGTAATTATAACTAAAGAATTTGTTTTATTTTCTCAGTAATATATTTACTTAGTCACTAAGCAAAGCAAAATAACGGCAATTAAATTTTTTTATTGCAATTACCAAACATTTGGTTGATCTCATTTTAATCAAATTTTGGTTTCGATAATCAAATCTGTTTTTCAGTCGTGATAATCATGAAAGTCTATACTTGATAGCGTGAATTGAAAGACTGCTATGAGCCGATTAATTCTCTCTCTCTCTCTCTCCCTCTCTCTCTCTCTCCCTCTCTCTCTCTCTCTCTGTCTATATATATACACACACATATATATATATACACACATATATATATATACACACTGTCTATATATATACACACATACGTTTTTCTCTCTCGCTGAATTGCAAACAAAAATCGACTCGAGACACGCCGTATGATCAATATATCTTTCAGGATTATAGCCGAGAATTACGACGATAGTTCGGATAACACGATCCGTACCATTACTTTCTGTGTGTTTTACATATGTACGTTACACGATAAGCTAACAACCCGTAATAATTAAGTCCGAGCGCCGGCACGAGTGAGCGAGCGGGGAGGGGAGAGGGCGCGGGGAACTACGGTTAACTCGCGTGCATCCATCGGTGATTTTCAGAGCGTTTAATGAGAAATCTAAATTGCGGGCCGCGAATGCCCGCAATGAGAGTTCCGCCGCAAAGTTCCGCCGGGGGTGCGCGCGAAGTTGGCGCAATCGGAATCTTAAGATTCTCACCGGAAGGTTAATTCCACTTAATAGTACGGAGGGGCGGGGGGAGGGGGGCGAGGAGGGAGGGGAACCGCGATCTCTCGGAGGTTTTATAAGTTCGATAAAACGAAGCCATACGCGGGCCTCGCGCGCTCGTCCTCGCGTCCTTGCGTGCTCGTCCTCGCGTCCTCGCGTGCTCGCCCCGGCGGTGCGCGTCTTCCTCCTCCTCGCCCAACACGTCGCCGGGAAAGATTCTGGAGCCTCGCGGGACACGAGGATTGCGAGGGAATCCGCGTAGGCGCGTACTCGAAATGGAATTCGTCGCTGGAATTTTAATTCCGGCAATCGCCGCGCGCGAGAACGGAGCGGCGATTTAATAATACGACGACGACGACGACGACGACGACGCCGTCGATGGGTAAGAATGCGTTCGGGAAAACACTCGGGAGGACAGACAGAGGCAGAGGTATATAGAGACAGAGAGAGAGAGAGAGAGAGAGAGAGAAGGAGGGAAAGAGCGAGAGAGAACGACAAAGATTCGCTCCAGACCTCTCGAGATGCACGCTAGCAGCTGGGAATTGCGACGCCAACGCTTTCTCTCTCTCTCCCTCTCTTTCTCCCTCACTCTCTCTTTCTCTCTTCCTCTTTCCCTTAATGAAGCGTTCGATTACACTGCGTTGAATGAATCTCGCGTAACTTTCTCGCGTGCGCGCGCGAGAAGGAGAGGGAGAAAGAGAGGGAGGAAAAGAGAGATTCGGCCCGCGTTATTGTCTCAATCCCGTCAATTGAAAGGCCCTTTTATTTAATCGCGCCGGCCCGTTATCGATGATAATCAATAACGCGCCCGGCGACCAGTGTATTACTATTTTCGCTCTATTATTATTGTCGCTCATTATTTACAGATTGCTATTAATTATGGTTCTCCGAATGAAAATTAATTCTTGATAAAACGTACGGTATGTGTGATCGAATTACGTCCGGATTGTACCGTGAATAATTCAGATCCTATAATCGTCAGTGCATAGTTGTTGTTGCGTTGCGCCGAAGCTCGTCGATGCAGAGAGAGAAAGAGAGAGAGAGAGAGAGAGAGAGAGAGAGAAAGGGAGAGAGCAGAGAGAGAAAGAGAGAGAGAGAAAGAGACTGTAATAATGCTCGGTGACATTAACAACATTCGTGCTTTCATTTTTGTTAATTCTCGTCCAACTAAATTACCCGGTGCTGTGAACCAAATGAAACGCGACCGATGGACCCCGATATATCGGCGGGAATGAAACGTTTGAGTTATAGAAACGAGGCATTTTCGAAATTCCGAGCATCGCCACCGTTCCTCTTTTCTCCAAAAGGTTTCTGTATCTCTCGAATTTGTCGGGAAGTCCTCTGTCAATTAGATATGAAGAATGGGAGTACATATTCAGTTACTAAACGGTGGCCACACATTTTCCCGAATGAAATTGCGCAGCGCTTCTGGTCGTCACGAATTAAGAGACGCTGCTTACGCGCTCGCGCTGCAATCAGTTATGACGCGAATCGAAGCGACAGCACAGGACATGAAAATAAATTTGGTTAATACAACACTCAAATATTGTTATCCTCCCGTAGTTTAAATTACGAACCTGTGGACTTTGAAGGTTTAAATACACCCCTCTATCAATTGATTGCAGCGCGAACGCGTCAGCGGTGTCTCTCTCAATTGTGACGATCAACTTCATCCGGAAAAATGTGCGTGGACATCGTTTAGTAGAGTGTACGAAGTACAGTTGAGAAGTCTGAGCACTTCTCAACTTTGTTTTCGCCGTGTGCACAGGATGGCATACATGCCTAACCATTCCCTAGCTATGTCTTAGTCGAAAGTTACTAAAAATTGTCGACCAAACGCATTTGTTTTTAGATAGGGTTGATAGTCAACTGTTGATTATTCGAAAGAAACCGCAACGATCTTAAGCAGATGTGACACTTGGACAGCTTGATGTTTTGTTTGCGCTCATAATTGCGGCTATCCATTCACGCGTTAGGCGAAATCGTAACACTAGTGGTAACATAATCATAAAACATGAATAACGATAAAAGCACTATGTTCGCTATCTTATAGCTTCTAAAAAGTACAATTTAAGTATAAATACTGCGATATTCTTCGAATAATCAATAGTCACGACTGAAAAACGAATGCCTTAGGTTGAAAATTTTTAGTAACTCTCGATTAGTATACACACTTGATGAAGGAATGGTTAGGCATATATAGGGTGTCTCACACTCTCCTCCGGGCATTTTGTGGGGACGTAGAACAGGTTGAAGTGAACATAAAAGTCCTATACCGTTTTGCGATATTCGCAATAATTATCGAGGTATTAATTGTAGAAAATGTGTGAATGATCATGCAGGATATGGTAAATAAGTTATAATAGTGACGACTGCCGTTGTGTACTTATACTTTAGGTCAAATTGAACAAAAAAGTCCTCTACCATTTTCCAAATAATCACATAGATTTTCAATTATTAATTAAAGAAGATTATTGCATGATTTTGCGTGATAATGTACTCATCTTCTTTAATTAATAATTAAAAATCTATGTGATTATTTGGAAAATAGTAGAGAACTTTTTTGTTTAATTTGACCTAAAGTATAAATACACGACGGCAGTAGTCGCTACTATACTCATTTACGATATTCTGCATGATCATTTACAAGTTTTCTATAATTAATATCTCGATAATTATTGCGAATATTGCAAAACGGTATAGGACTTTTATATTCACCTCAACCTGTTCTACATCCTCACAAAATTCCCGGAGGAGAGTGTGAGACATCCTGTATATGTAATCCCCGGACAAAAATTAGGCTATAACCTTCTCTTCCCTTTCTCTCTCTCTTTCTGTCTTTCCAGATATATTTGTCTGTCCTCTTTGTATCAAGTTCGATTTCAGCCATAAGAATTATCGACGTATTCTCCCGAACCATCTCGAGAACTTTCGCCGGAGTTAATACTTACAGGCCGAACCGACTCGATTGCGAAAAGTTCCGGCCGATTTCCCTTTCCCGCGCAAGATTATGCTAAGTCCGTAAGGCAGAAGTTGTGCCAACAGTTGAATTTCTTTCAATTAAAAAGTCACGACATCTTTTCAAATCGACGACACATTATTGTATCGCTTCTAGCGAATTTCCCCGTTTCTCACGTGCAGTTTGCGAAACAAATTATCTCATTAATTCGAGAACGAGAGAGAGGGAAGAAAGAGAGAAAGAGAAAGAAAAAGAGAGAATGTGTGTATGTGTGTGTGTGTGAGCGAATGAACGTGTGTGTGTGTGTGTGTGTGTGTGAGCGAATGAACGTGTGTATGTGTGTGTGTGTGTGAGCGAATGAACGTGTGTTGGCTCGTAAAACGAAACTTCCAAAGAGAGCAAGAAAGCGCGGAAGAAAGAAAGATTTCATCTTTATTCGTGTTTAAGACCTTGAAATTCGAGCATACGGAGCGCGGCGTGTGTCGCACGGTCGAAAGAAACTCGATCGATTCGCGCGCAATATTTCTGTATTTTCGTATGTATGTGTTTTTGCGCGTGTCGGTTCGTAAAGCATCACGGGCGAAAGAGAATCGTGTCGATCCCCGAGCCGATCTGTCGACGTAAATTCACGGGTGGAGGAAAGTAGGCGATGATATAACGTTAGAAGAACGAAAGGCCAGGCTCGGGTGCCGGGACCACGTAAGCTCGCTTCACCGGGGGGGTTAACGCGCAGCAGCAACCCAGTCTCTCCTGTTCTCTCTCTCTCTTTCTCTCTTCTTCTCTCTTTTTCTTTCTCTCTCCGCCACCGCTCCCCCTGCACTAACCCCGCGGTCGATCGATTCGCTAAAAGTAAATAAAACTCACCCTGAGCTGGCTGAAGGGGCCGCGGTAGTGTAAGCGTCAGTACCAAGTGTAATGCAATAAATCAAGGCTTCGATGGAAAAAGCCTGAAGTCGTCGCGTAAAGTCCGTAATCTAAGTGGCAATAGTTACGGCACGACAGTTAACAACGCCGGAGTAAACGCGTTTCACCCCGGCGGGGATTCGAAAAGATAATAAAATTGCGCGCCGGTGAAGTTCTTCCTGCCTGACGCGCATTTCCGCGAAACCAAGTCGACTTTTCGGGAAAGTTGTCGCCTCCCCCTACCCCTCGCGATCGCGAAGAAAAATATTCCGGGTAGAAACTTAAAACAGAGATTAGAAAGGGCCTACAGACAGTTTTCTCCTGCTTCTGTCGAAACTTCCGTAAAGACAGATTAACTTTATTAACTTTTACAGAGACGTTCTTACAAATCAGCGCTTGGACTTGTAAATCTAAAACTAGGCCCTATCTTGGTCCTATGTTTAACTAAACTGAAATAAAACGAATGGAGTCCTTATTTTGATATATTCATTTTTAAAATATATATTAAATTCTTTCTTGACATAATTTTTCTTAAAACTTTCATACAATTTTTCTTATTACATATGACATTTTCGTATATAATACTGTTATTCTTATCAATGTTAGACATCTTTTTCCACTTTTTCTTTGGCTAATTTACTCATACATATTTTTTATTTAAAAACTTTTGTAGTGCTAAAAATTCATGTTTATTTTAATTATTTAAAATATATAGTAACACTCATTTTAAAATACTTATTAATGAATAATCGTTTCTTTACTGAAACTACTCCAAGAATTGGCAAACTTGTCCCTGATCGAGTTTTATTATAGCACAGGCCTTGTTCGAGCCATCCATGTCACCATCAACTTATGATCTATTCGCGAAATTCTATCGAGAATTTTGGACATATCTGGGCCCTGTGAAGCCGTGCCTAGTTCAGGGCATCCCTGGTTAGAACCCTGGTTACTTTTACATACTTAGGACAAACCCCAATTAATTTCTATCCGGGATCCCGAGCGAACGACGCGCACGCGACTCCAATTCCGTTCTGCTTTCGTATAGAGCTACGTGTACACATGTGATGTTTCATAATTTCATGACATTACAACGTGAGAGCGGCAAAAGGCGGAGAATTTCAGGAGTCACGGGACGTCGCGTGAGTCCTCCACGCGGGCTAAAGTTGAAATTAGCAAGTAAGCGATATACACGGGACGCGAATTTCTCGCTTCCTTCTCATTTACGGATTCTTTGACCAATTTGGAGTCCATTCCCTCCTCCTCCCCTCCCCCGAGCGTAGAATTTGATTAAACGCCGTCCCTTCTAATAACTTTTTAACATTCGACTTTGAATATCTTCGTCTAACTAACCCCGAACTTAAAATTCTGTTAAATTAAGACTGACTTGTAATTAAGCGGGGAGAATTGGCTCCCATTATCTGTGTCTGTAGCCGAGGCTCACTCGATAAAAGGTCTTCCTTGGACGGCTTCATAAATTATTTATAACTCGAAAATTATTAATGTCCGACATCTCGTCAGGCAAAAATTTTCTTCAAATCCGTCAAAGTAACCGCGGACCAAGGAGTGCGGTTCTCTTTGCCAACTTTATCTTCATTTATCTCTTAAAAACGGAAAAACCGGAGCAGCTTCGTCTCCTTCACATATTTTCGTCAGGACTGTGTAAACTGCAAACGAGCTGCAGCTCTTTCAAAATGCGCGGCGGTCGGATCTCTCGACTACCGAAAATTTGATGAAAGTATTTCCCAACATCATATGACTTTTCCTATCTCGTTAATCTCCACTTTCTCGTTTCCCCTTATATTCTCTCCTGTGTCAGTAATTAAATTGTCTATTGCGATCAGTGCACTGAGAAAAATTTCTGGTAATAGTTATCCAGCCTGTGTTATAATTACTACATTTAGTGAAATAGTATCAACTAAATATAAGAGGTGAATATTACTATATAAAAGTTAATGTTACTAACAATTTTGTAATTATTACCAAACATTTGGTAGCATTTATCATATTGGTTACTATTTACTAAATGATATGGTAAAACGCATTTGGTAAGTATTACCAAACTTTTTTTTTTCAATGGTTCAGTGGAATCATCTTAGTGGGATGCATCTCGAACTTCTCTCTTTCCCTCTCTCTCTTTCTTTTGCCCCCTGCAGACGCGCTTATTTTCAAATGTATTTACGGCGCGCAGGGACGTCCGTTGACCTGAAAATTTCGGGATTGTCGACCCTAAGCCCGCTGAAAAAGCGAGGCCGGCGTGTACCATAAAGGCGAGAGCGTGAAATAAAATCAAAAAGTGCTCTACAGCGGAATAAAGCGGCGTGGAGGACGGCGGAGGGCTAAATTCTCCGTTATCGAAAAACCCCGATACTCCCCGCCGGGTTATCGTCGCTCTCGGCACGTTAAATCAGTGATCAAGCGAGTAACACCGCAAGTAGGCCATTGCCAATTTAACGGACGCGATGTTAAACATAGACGGTGGCGTAAGGTTAACAGCAAGTTATAAAGTTCATTTCATCTAGAGACGGAAAAGTTTTCTGCGAACGGCGCAGTGTCAGCGTGATTTCGCCGCCGGCGACTCTCTCTCTCTCTCTCTCTCTCTTTCTTTTTCTATCTCTCCTTCCTCTCCTTCTCTCTCGTATATTGCGCAATTTTCAGACTTTCAAAGGAAGAAACACGCGCAGCGCGACAACCTGGCATTAAAATAAATACTAAACGCATTTGAAAATCATTTTAACGTTTGTTGAGATGAAGAGCACTTAGATCTCTCTTGAAATTATTTCGAGATTGATGCATTAGTTAGATGACGCTGAACGCAGCAAGCCAATTGCAGTGTAATCCCAAAGACGACTTAATCGCAACGATTCTCTCTCTCTCTCTCTCTCTCTCTCTCTCTCTCTCTCTCTCTTTCTTTCTCACCTCTCTCCCCCCTTTTGTCTCCCTTTCTCTCAGAGGAGCGTAGTAGAGTAAAATGTATCGGGCAAATGGAGTTTCCGCGTATACACACACCCATATATGCACATCTGTCTTTATAATCTTCTTGTATATTTTACAACACAAGAAGCGCCCGTAAAAAGACATTTGTCATCCGATTCATCATGTAGTCGACCTGTTTAAGGCAAACACCAAAAAAAAAGGAAGAAAAGACGAGTGGGCGAAATAAAATCTTCTGGTCAGCTCGTGAATTGTTGAGAGCCGAGCTCTGTGCGGACGAATTTATGAGAAAACTTTTATGTAAAAAATAAATCGCCTTGGAAAACCTCAAGTGGCCTAAAAAGTTCGAAATAATTTTGATTCGATATTTCTACACACTCGAGTTGTCGAGTTATGGGAAAACATACAAGCAAACAAACATACAAACTAAGGGCCTTATTTTTTTTTCAAGCCGGTTAAAAAGCATTCTTTTGAAGTGAATCAATAAAAATGTTTTTGATCGAATCAGTAAAAGGAGTATTTCACTGCATGGTAATCAGCGAATATTCACTAATTTTCAGTGGAAACATTCCCACTTGCCTCGTTTACTGCCCCGTTTTATAACTCACTGATTTTAATCAGTGGAAGTAAGGTTTCACTGCAAAATCTGTAGTGAACAAATTCGTTACACGTTGTGCCGAATTGAACTTTCTGCGTTGCGATGGAATGAACGGTTTCCATGCGATTTGCGTGCAATGACACTGTGTCTGTGCTTGTAAACTGCATCAATAAAAGGAACAGTCGCTACACTGCGCAAGAGAAAAAATCTGAAAAATGAAAAAAAAAACATTTATTCGATGGATATCAATAACATATTTGGTTCAATCTAAATTCTGCTGTTTATTAACAGAATGAACAATTGTTTTTATGAGAAAGTTTATTAAGTGAGATGTACACATTAAGAAAATGTACGTGTTCTCATTTGAAGAATATATTTTATATTAGTATAAGCAAATATGTGTTATTAACACTCACCGAATAAACACTTCTTTTTTCTTAGACATTTTTCTCTTAGTGAACTATCAACTCATTCAAAAAAACGTTTTGCTGCTCCAGGCGGAATTCTAAATGTCACAGTTAAAATTTATCACTGTTTTTTCGCATCTGCTAGAAAATTGTCTGTGGAAAACACTGAATTTACAGCAGCAGCGGCAGCAAGGGATGCCTGCTAGAAAATTTAGATGTTAGGTCAGTCATAACAATTAGTTGCCTGAAAAGTTGAAATTCTGAAATATAGGGCACATCTACCGCTAATCTCCCTTATACTTATATACAGAGTGTTCGGTAACTGACAGAGCAACCGCCGTGTACGAGTAGAACAGGTCAAAATAATCATAAACATAATTTATTTATACAATATCATAAGTTATATACTATTTTGAAATTTTCTCGATATTTATTCTGTAATTAATTAAAATGTATAAACGAATAAGCGTACGAGAAGCGGTAGGACAGGCTCTGTGTGTAAAAGAAATGGCTTACCTCTTAGCAACGATGAGTAAACAGCTGATTTCGAGGCGGAGTAACGTATACGTGTCGCTTGTTACTCCACCTCGAAATCAGCTGTTTACTCATCGTTGCTAAGAGGTAAGCCATTTATTTTACACACAGAGCCTGTCCTACCGCTTCTTGTACGCTCATTCGTTTATACATTTTAATTAATTACGGAATAAATATCGAGAAAATTTCAAAATGGTATATAACTTTTATGATTATTTTGACCCGTTCTACCCGTTCTACACGGCGGTTGCTCGATTAGTTACCGGACACCCTGTATAACTGAACCATTTATGAATACAGCATTTCAATGAACAACACACCGATTGCGTTTGAGAAAGAAAGTAGGAGAGAACGTTCGAAAGTTCGGCTGCCTCTGGACGCGCGCGGTGTGGCGGGATCATGACGATGTTTATTCGACGGTAAATAAATGATACGAGAAACAGTAAAGTTTATCTCACAAATCCATCGTGCGACGCGTTTTACAAAGAAGCGCCTCGGAAAACGTTAATCCACCGCGCGCACGCGGACGATTTGACCGCAACTGTGCTCGGAAAAAGAACGGCGTGCGCTCGCTCGTGCGTGCGTGGACGCAAGCCAGAGTATTTCAATTGGGAACAATTAATTCTAATCGATTAATTTGTGAATACCAAATACCCCAGTGGCCGGCGTGTTATGTCCCTCTTTCCTCGCTCTCGCGCGTTGACCGCACACGAATAGGGTAGCCGCGCGCGCGTGGTCGTCCATCACTTTGTCCGGCCGCAAAGTAATTATCTCGTAAGCATTATTTTAATTAACGCTGATGATTAAAGCACGGTGGTAGGGTATTCGCGCCGTATTTCGCCCCCTCGTGTGCCTCTCGCTCTTGCCGTTCTTAGGTGCTCGCGCCCGGCGTGCTCTAACAAGAATGATTACCCGCAATTACGCGGAAAAACATCGTTCGAATTACCGAGAACCCACGCGCTCCGGTAAATAGAAGATTAACCGCGATGTATATATGCGAAAAATGATTAATCGCTCGGCCTGTGCGCGCCCGCCTATTACGACGACGAGGCGGACGCGTTGGTAGTAGTATAGGCGTATTATTTACCCGACATCTCTCTTTCTCTCTCTTTCTGTCTCTCTCTCTCTCTCTCTCTCTCTCTCTCTCTCTCTCTCTCTCTCTGTTTTGGAATCGCCGAAAAGAGCGTTTTGATCACAGACACATAATAGCTAAACTGCGCGCTCTCTATGGTGGTCAAAACGCAAAAAATAGGAAGAGAAGGCTACTGTACGATAAGCTGTCCTTTTTTAACGTGTGGTGGAATGAAAAAGCCTTTGTTGATTGAGGAAACACCTAGTATACGAGGCGAAAATAAATGAAGGGAAGTTGCAAGATATAGAGGAAAATGCGTATGGCGAGTATAAAGTCTAATCTGCAATGTGCTCTTTGCGTCTTGTTTCATTACTTCTGCTTTTCGTTTCTTGTTTCTTGTTTTCTTGTCGTCTAGAAACAAGAAGCATTGTCGTATATAATATGTTCTCTGTGAGGAGATGTCACTTCGCGTGAACCAATCAGAATAGGTCGTTTTGGTCGGGTAACAGGCTGACCAACCTCGTTTAACTCCACTGGTTTCATGGTGTCTCTTGTGTTTCTTGTTACTGTCGCTTCGGGATAAAAGCTGACGAACTCCAGAAGAGACACGTAACAAAAGACACAATCGTCGGTAAAACACTACATAGAGAAGCATAGACGCAAGAAACAAAAAGCAGAAGACGGGAAGTAAAGAGCACATTGTTAGGTTAGATTAAGCTTAAGCCTTAAGTTTCCGTTTCGCATCAACCGTATACAGTTAGAAATCTTGCGTACATGTTAAAATTTTCACGTGTTACCCATTTTCGGCTATTATTTCAACGTAAAATTAACATATTGTTACACTCTCGGGTTAAATTCACACAAAACTGTCACTTATAGAGAGGAATAAATAAATAACACCTTTAAAGGAGAACGAGAACTATTTTAATGGAAACTCAAATATAATTATAACCGAGTTTGATTCAGAGGCAACCAGATCTTTCACACGTCTTTACACTTCAAGATCTCATTGCAAACTCTAATTATTTACAAGATCAATAACATGATGTTAGCTCAAAATAATATGACGTTAGCACAAAACTACTGAAACGTAGTCGCGAACAGAGCAGCGGACTTCAATTAGAACCAAGACTAAAAACAGCAACGGACGACGTCGTGGACAAATATCCCAGAACAATATTATCAATATTATTATTATATTCGTGATGTCTTAATGTGTTATATTAATGTCAACTTAATACGTTCAACGTTTTTTATATATTACTAAGAAGTGAAATATTATTTTTTTAACATAATTATTTAAAAAGACATTTTTTAAAGTCACTTTATAAGGTGACTTCAGATTTCCCAGCTCTGAATTTGGGACACTTCATAAATGTGTGAAGCGGGGAGCGGCGGAAGAGGGATAAAAAGATCCGAAAATTATTTGACAATCATTGAAAATGATGACAAAATTCGGTATCCCCAATAGCACTCGAAAAAATTCGGAACAAAGGGTGGAAAAACGGGATGTCTGGTCACCTTAGCTGTATGTGTCGAGAAGGGAGGAGATTACTCTGTAATAATGTATTTACGACATGTTCTGACGATCGCACGTCGTTGTTTTCGGCACTCATACTTATTTCCGCAGGAGATTCACAGGATATAAGCGAAAAACGTATGGAATACGGAGCGTTGTGTCCATGACAGTTGCTCGGCATGAAAAGATCGCAGACGCGCGCGCTGTCAATCACGTACACCAAAAGTTCATTAGCGCGCTGAAAGTGCCGAAAGTGCATGAATGTGAACGCGCCAGTGATGCGAACGAGGTCGCGCGTCTACAACGACGCGATCTGTACGGCGCGCCGCGGTGGACGCCTTAACCACTCTAGACCAATCGCGTTCGTTTCGCACTACGAGGTTGTCATCGTGGTTATTCAATCTAGGCGTTGGTAATGAATCGCGCGAAATGCTCGATCTTTTCGCGCCAAGCAGCAGCCATGGGCACACATCGATCCACATCGCTCCGTGTTTCTCGCGTCTTTTATCCGTCGAAAGTGCGTTTCGCGCGTTAACAAATCTCGGGAGTGTCGAGAATAGCGATGTGCGATCGCCGGGGCGTATCGTGAAGACGTCATTTGTGAGTAATCTTCTCGTTTCTCCTCGCGGTATATGGGTTACACGACATTTTTCCGAAAACTAGATGGAAAAATGTTGGTGCCGACAAAAACCTTTAGGCAACACAATTTTAATTTCTGCGGATTAGGAACAGTTTGTTATTCGACAGTTTGTTCATACACACGCATATGTCAAAACGATTCCGCAAAATTCATGGACTTGCTACTTCAATAGTGTCACTAATCCGCAGAAATTAGAATTGTTGCCTAGAGGTTTTTGTTGGTATCACTATTTTCCCATCTAGTTTTCGGGAAAATGTCGTGTAACCGGTATATGCGGCCGGTGCTTGTCGCGATGTGTCGCTCCAACGTCCCTTACATTTGCTAAAAACATCGACTCGCTCAAGTAGCAATAGAATCGGGCGATCATCGGATTTACTGAACGGGAATTAGAAATGCGATGACAATCAGAGAGAAAGAGAGAGAGAGATGCGGAATATTCGGTCAACGGTTGCGTCAGCTTGTTAGAAAAAGAGATACGGAGAGAGAAGTATCTCATAGAGCGCGTTCTTTTCTAGACGACGTCGTTCATATATTGCTATATATTTTCAGCGCGATTCAATAATCGCGTGGCTATTTTGATTCTCGATTTTTCTGCATCGAGCAACCGTCGTGGACACATCGGTCGACATCGCTCCGCATTTTACGCGTCTTTAACCCGTCGAAAGTAAGTCTTGTGTGGAAATAAATATTGGGTCGAGAATAACGATCGCCGGGGCGTATCGTGAAGACGTCACTTGTAAGTAATCTTCTCGTTTCTCCTCGCGATATATAAGATGATCAGATTTCTCAGCTGGGAATTTAGGAATTCGCTTCATGTATGAAGCGGGGGAAGGGGGATAAAAAAATCCGATTATTTTACAATCATTGAAAATGATAACAAATCGGTGTCCCGAATAGCACTCGAAAAAATTTGGGACAAAGGATGAAAAATCAGGACTGTTCCGAAAAAATTGGGATGTCTGGTCATCTTATTTAATATTAAACTAAAAATTAAAAAAACGAGTCTTCAAATCATTATAAACTTTGACATATAGAATAACCTAATTTATTAAGAGAAAATTTTTTTATCACGAATAAATTCAGTTAAAGTAATTAATATCATATATTACCATAACATGAAAAATAAATTATCATGCGTTCATGAAAAAGATCGGTGTGTGTCAATTAATTCGTAACTCATCGATAAGTAACACACCACAAATGAATTATTTTTACACAAAATTCAGTGTGAATTTTCTGGGACATGTAAATGATGTTAAAATCAACGCTTCATTTTTTTCTGTGTACGGGTCAGTGGAGAGAAGCGGAAATCTCTCCACTCCACAATGTCAGACAGAATGACGATACAAAGGAACGTGCTGTCCCTGTTCAATCCTTGACGTCTTTTCAGCCAAATGCGCGGTTTATTAGGTATTATACGTCGATGGTTTCAACCGATCGTCCGTTGGCACGTCAGTCAGTCGGCGCGTGTATCATCTCCGTGCGGCTGCGAAATGTCATCGTCCTCTGTGATCGAATCTTGATCAATTGGCGGAGCGCGACGTTTAATTAATTTCACCGCCGTTACATCAATCGCGCGCACGGGCTGAGTTCCTCGTCCCGACGTAACCACGTCCGCACGTCCGTAATCTCACTCTGGCAGGCTTGTTCTGTACTTGTATCTCTTATTCTCTGCTCTTTTTTCCCTCCTCTTCAACGCGTCATGTAACTTTTTAACGCGATAAGAGAAGGTGGAAGGGAACGTTTTGTTCGTGCCGGGCCGTCTCAGGTTTCCGCGGAGATGTAATTCGTTTCAGCTGCGTGAAATCGTGGTTTTTGCTTGCTCGCGGAACGGAGCGCGGAGGGGGAGTGAGAGAGAGAGAGAGAGAGAGCTTTCTCCTTGTAATAATAATATAAAACGTGATACTCTGGTGTGCGCGCACACGGAGTACAAATGAAAAATACGGCGGCAACAGCCACCACGACGACGGCGGCGTGGCAGAACACGTATTAAATGCACTAAACTGTATCCGTTATTACAGCCATTATTACGAAGCTTCACGCGCGATAGCTGGATAAAGACGCATTGTGCCGGGTGCTTAGCAGAATGCCGTCATTAGAGGAGACTAATTGTGAGTTATGCACAAGAAGCCTGAGCGCGTAAGAAGCTCGCGTAGCCGGCGCGAGCGCCCGCTATCCGAGGAACGGATATAAATGCAACGAGAGAGTCGGCTGGACGCGCGGGATCCTCGCGCGACTTGCGAATAAATTCATTATCGTCCGGCGTGTGCGCGCAGCTTAGCCCGGATATTATCCCTCATCGCGCGACCGAACGCGGCATCGCGCGCGCCCGGCTAAAGGATATTTAGTGGCAGTTAGTGCCAAGTGACCGTGCCGCATCGATCGAAAATGGTAGAGCGATTCGGTGTAATTCCTTCCGTAATGCAGTTTGCTTGCCAAACTGCGAGCACAGCGCAAACGCGGATATCCGGGGCGGCCGGCGCGTCGACGACGACGACGACGACGACGACGACGACGACGACGACGACGTGAAACGGAGGAGGAGGGGATAGGAGTTAAAGATTAAGATTCCGTTTGAAACATAAGTAAACGTTTGTGCACTCGATTTACATAAACATACATTTTCTCATCGTATATTCCGGCGGTTTGCATAAATAACGAACCGGGAAATACAGAATGTAAAATAGCCGCGATATAGCTGCCTCGCCGTCGTCCCGGTAGAGTCTCCAGCCGGAACGTGACACTGAATTATTCGCGGGACGACGTGGAAGAAGGCTTTTGCATTGATATACCCTGCTCTCTTCGGGAAGTTACGTTATTGTCGCCTCCCCGTCGCGCATTATCCGGCTGTCTTCATATTTAGTGAATGTCATGGCCGCGCCGGTTCGCGCCGTGTAAGTGTCGCGCGTTCGTTATCAAGCCAGTCCGTCGCATCGCGTCGTGCGCGCGATCGGATGGTGTGCAGGCCGAATGGCATCAGGCGGACAAGAGACGTTTCCGAGACACTCGTGAAAGGTAGAAAGCCCTTCTCTCCGGCCGTTTATTATTGAACGTCCGCATACACAGACGTTATTACGGAGCGAAGGCAGCCTGGCGGAGTGTATTACGGAATTCAGCAGTGAACTACGCCGGGTAAAGATAATCCCCTGCAATTTTCACGCGCGCCACCCCTCTCGGAACGCGATGAAGATGAACGTCCCAGTGATGGAACCTTGTCCTGGTGATTGAGACATTAATAATATACTTATACTGGGTCCTGATCCGTGAAAAAAAAGAGAGTGTGCGGATTTTAGTTGGCTTCTGCATGTTGGCTTAGGCAGATGGTTCCATGCAGTTGACCATTGATGTACAGAACGTCCCAACTCGATTCCACAATCTCTCGTGAGGATGTGAGGACTGAGATGAACAAAAATGTCCAATACTGGCTTCGCGAAAATTGCAATATTCAGCGAGATATTAATTGTAGAAGATTTGTGAATGATCACACGGAAAAAAAGATATGGACAACTAAACATAATTTTCTGGGGTAGCCACTTTTTCTTTGCTGCAGGAACCAATATTCTTGCTAAAATAACAAGAAAATCTGCTCTTGCAATAAAAAAAATAGCTAAAGCAGTATGTTTAGTTGTCCATCTGTAGCAAATTTTGTTGCGTTAGGCACTTTTCCTGCTGTACCAGCAGATTTTCTTGTTACCATAGCAAGAAAATAGATCGCTGCAGCAAAGAAAAAGTAGCTAACGCAGCGAATTATGTTTAACTGTCCAAATATAGCAAATTAGTTTGCTACAGCAAATCCTTTTTTTCCGTGCACGCGCGATACGGTAGATGAGATGTAGTGGCGACGTCTGCCGTCGTGTGCTTGTATATTAGGTCAAACTGAGCGAAAACGTTCTTTACCATTTTGTAGATAACCATGTAGATTTTTAATTATTAATTAAAGAACATTTTTGCGCAGTTTTACACGATAATGCACGACAGTCTTCTTTAATTACTAATTAAAAATTTACGTGGTCATTTGCAAAATGGTACACGGAGAGAATATTGTAGTAAAAATTACAATGCCACTTTAGTAATCCGGGAATAGACTGTTATTATTACGAAAATTGTAGTAAAAATTACTATAAACATGATAATTTCATAATAATTTTTACTATGTTCATAGTCACTTCTACTATGTCATTATAATTTTTATCATAGTGCTAGTCTATTTCTTGAGTCCTAAAATTGTAATTTTTACTACAATATTCTCTCCTTGCATATATTGATTTAAAAGCTAAAAAGCTTAAATTTCTAAAAAGCTTTCGAAATCTTGTTAAAAAATATTTCTTCTCTCTTTCCCCGAATTCATGATATTGTTTAATGAACACTCGATCAATAAATCTGTATTATTCGGTAATTAGGACACATACATTTTTCAGTTTAATTATTGGTATAACAGGTATTACCTAATATCTCATTAAAGTTATAATTGATGTTCATTAATTATTTTTTGTCCACTGATAAATCACAGTTTCACATAGGATGTCTGACGCAGATATCTGCTCCATACCTTGTATATATGTTAGGTCAAATTAAATACAAAATTTTTCTACCATTTCGCAACCAAACACGTAAAATTTCGAGTTATCAATCAAATTAAAGAAGATTGGCGAATAATCACGCGCGATACGGAATTATGATGGCGACGTTTACTGCTGTATGTTCGTATATTAGATCAGATTGAACAGAAAAATCCTCTACGATTTTATAAATAGTTGTAAATAGTTGTAGATTTTTAGTTATTAAAGAACATTATCGCACGCGACCATCCAACCCAATCTTCTTAAATTACCTCAAAGTTCCACGTGTAGTTATTTGTAAAATGGTACGCTGAAAAAAGAAGTATGATATTTGTAAGTATAACCACAAACAAAAACAATTCTTGAAAATAATTGTGCTGAAGAAAACCATTTTTGTGTTAAAACAAGCAAAAATGTGGTTGGAGCAAAGAATAACTATAATTTCAGTTTGATCAACCATTTTTTCTTCCTCGGTATAACCTCCCTTAATCAATAACTCAACATTTTACGTAGTTAATTAAGAAATGGTAGAGGAATTTTATGTTCAGCTTGATTCAATCCAAACGTACACGAACTACGGGACACTTAGCGTGAGACACTTTGCATAAGCGTTAGTTCTGTTAGCGATTCCACTAAATATCCATTAAAAATAAAAAAAAAAAAACGCGAAACTGATCGTGCCTTCTTGTTAGTTCAGTCATTGGGACGTTTACTCTACTTATCGTACGAGCATCGCGCACGCGATGCGATATCGCGGAGGGAGGCCTGTTCTCCTTCTGTTGTTCATCAGCGAGGCGCGTCACACCCTCGTCTCGGAGCGGTAATATTTATTTAATATTTCGTGGAGAGGAGAGCGAGAGCGCGTCAGGCGCACACGCGGAAAAGCCTACTAACGCTGGTTCCCATTATCCCCCTCGGCCGTGCCGGGGAAAAAAGCGCTAACGTATGGCGCACAGTCGTAGATTGTTTAAAGTATGCCGAGGCAAAGTAAGCGTTCCAGCTGTGAGACGATAAATGGCGTCATTTAAGGTTCCACTTTTAGTTCTTTCCAGCTGCAACACGATAAATGATACTATTTAAAGACACCCACCTTCAGTTTGCATCTCAAGCGCGCTCGGGCGAGTTTACCCGGCGCGGCGGCCGTGTGCGCGCCCGGCGACTAGTTTCATCCCCTTCTTACGATCTTTTCTCGTGTTACTTCCGAAAAGAAGCGGCTTCCCGCATCAAACTTCCCTTACTCGGCGTTATCTCGGAGAGACAGGGGCCGGGGGAGGAGGACGAGCTGGCGGATCTCCCTCGCGAGAGCTCCTCGCGCGCTTTTCCTCGACCTCGGCTTTCGCGAACGATATTTGCCGCTCGCGCGAAAATTCCGACGTAATATCGACGGCCCTCGGAAAATAGTCGATCTTTCGCGAGGATTTCGCGCAACGGGGCGTGCACGAGAGTGTCACGATCCGCGGTGGAGTCTTCGTGAGTGATTGTTAATGGAAAATACGGAGACTAACTTGCGCATTTTATTGCTGCTTCGCCATTGATTGTATAAAAGAGGAGAAGGGCGGGCGTAATTGGCTGAAGAGAGCCGCGGATTCCTCAAGCGAATATTTTGCATTCGCGTGAAAGTGTCCGAGTGTTGCCGCGATGGCCCTTGAAAAGATATCAATCCATCGCGAGGATACACACACAGAGAGAGAGAGAGAGAGAGAGAGAGAGAGAGGTTTCCTTGGATTTAATATTCTCTCTGTTCAACTTGGGCACTTGTTGGACTCAGAGAACATAACATTCTATTGAGTATTATTTGTTTCATCAGATTGAATCACTTTGTTTGATGGAAAACACGTCGTTATTGAAAGAAAATGAAGTTTGATTTTCAACCAAATAATATTGCAGTTTGGTTATATTTTAAATTTCGGTTCGTTGAATGAAACCACGTTGCTTGATCGAAAAAGAATTACTATTCGAAACGTTTCGTTTTTCACTCTGATCTATTGTTTGGACTGAACAATGTAATGTTTGGTTAAAAATCTGTGAGCAATCGTGACGTCATCGGCTCGCTAATGTACATTCTGTCAATAGTCGTTACATACCGAACGTTGCTGCGTTGTTTTCAACGATCACCAATAAGTAATGGTAGAAAAAACTTTTTTGACGCGTTTTAAAGAATGTGCATATTGCAAGCACAATGCTACAGACTTGTCGTTGAAGCTAATTGGCGTCACTAATTCCTACACGATCGTCGATGTCAGACAACCCAATCTGTGGTCAGGAAAAAGAATGGGTGACCGCATCACGGGATGATGGAGTACGCGGATGGGAAATCACGGCGGAAAGAGAGTGCACACGATGAAGTAATAAAAAGACAGGCCGTCAGCAATGCGAAGAAGAAATATCAACACTAAAAAAAAAACTATTTAACAGATGCAACTATATACAGAGTGATCTAGCTTGATTTCACAATCTCTCGTCAGAGTGTAAAGCGGATTGAGATGAATACAAAAGTCCTATACTATTTTACAATATTTGCAACAATTGTCGAGATGTTAAAAAAGAGTTGTAAATGATGAAGCTCGATATGGTAGATGAGCTATAATAGAGCGACATCTGTCATCGTGTGCTTGTACAAACCGAGTAAAAAAGTCCTCTACTATTTTGCAAATAACGTAGATTTTTATTTATTAATTAATTATTAATTAAAGAAGATTAGTGTATTATCGCGCAAAATCGTACAACAATTTTCTGTAATTAATAACTAAAGATCTCCGTGGTCATTTGCAAAACGCTAGAGGATTTTTTTGCTCCGTTTATAGCTCATCTACTATATTATGCAGGATGATTTCCAAATCTTTTATAATTAATACCTCGATCATTACTGCGATTTTCGCAAAACGGTATGAGATTTTCTTGTTCATCTCAATTCGCTCTGCGTCCTCATGAGAGATTGTGAAATCGAGCTGAGACACCTTATAAGACATAGAGAAATAATTACTATAAGTTATGAGTACTATAATAATTACTATAAGTTATGAGTCAAAAAGATCATTTTCTTGATGGAATACTACTACAATATTAGTGGTAGTGATCTTATATGCGTATTGCTACTACCATTTTCTTGTTCAAAAAATATGGTTGGGGCCAAAAATAACCACAATTTTAGTTAGATTAACCATTTCTTTTCATCTCACGAAAGTAAAAATATTTAAGGAGAATTATCTAACTTTTTTAATAAAAAGGGAAAACCATGTGAAAAGCAGTTTTCTGCTTTGAGCTAAACAATGAATTATTTGGGTTAGACAATAAAATTATTTAAAAGCCAAACACATATCTGTGTTTGCGAAATTAAAATTTGGTTTATTTAGTTATATCTCAATAGGTAAATTTCTTGAAGTCTAATAAGATTTATCGAATGCGAAGAAACT
Source organism: Odontomachus brunneus (assembly GCF_010583005.1). Taxonomy (NCBI): domain Eukaryota; kingdom Metazoa; phylum Arthropoda; class Insecta; order Hymenoptera; family Formicidae; genus Odontomachus; species Odontomachus brunneus. The sequence goes on from NW_022639499.1 coordinate 1,607,791, forward strand.
GTTCTCTCTAACAAATTGCTAAAGTTTATACCTGTATACAGGACGTACAGAAAATCACAGTTAAAAGTCTCCGCGAGTGACTCCTAATAAACTACTAAAGTTAGCATGCGCACTTGGTTGCCATTTTGTCATTAGTTATGAAAAAGGGACGAGCATAATTTGCTGAAACGAGTGGACGGATCGCTCGAGGGCTTCCCTTATTCCCCCTCGGCTTCAACTTTCGCGAGCGATGATATTCGCCGCGAAAATATCGAGGTATTACAGATGGATCGTCGATGGATCTCCATCGTGACACGAGTTGGAACAAATCACGGGGAATCCAGACAAAACAATCGCGACAATACAATATGAAACTAATTACAATAATTTTGTAGCGAGGAGCCGGACGCGCATAACAATATTCTGAAACAGATATGTTGTAATTTCGGTCATAATCCTGTACGGTAAAAGTCTCCGCGAACGATCGCTAGTCGACCACCGGGGACGACGTATATTCGCGCGCATTTCCTCCCTATTTCGTATTCCGTCCGGCTGTAAAACCGGGCCGAGCATAATTCGCTGTAACGAGCCGGCGGATCCCTCGCGGGCTTCTCGCGCGGAAAATATCGAAGTATTATCGATAACTCGTGAATAATCATCACTCCGTCGCGACGAATCCGTACGAATCCGGCAGAAGAATCACGATTCGCGATAAAAGTCTCCGCGAGCGAGCGCTAATGGACAACCAGTGCGTGCACATTTCGTTGCTATCTCTCCTCGTTGATTATAAAGGTGGAAAGGGGGGGAGGGAGAAGGAGGGGGGGCCGCGCATAATTCGCGCACCGTATTTGCATGTAGCTTGACGCGGGTAGTGCATTCGCAGTCGCCTGCAATATTTGTTCAGCGCGCTGATTATATTTACATCGAGAACATTATTCCGCGCCGCGCGCGCGGTCCGCTCGTTTTATCCGGCGTCCTTCCTGTTCTCTTTCATCTCGTCGGGATTTTCATCGTCGTCGTCGTCGCCGCCGCCGCCGCCGCGTGCAAAGAGTCAGGATGAGAGTATTACCCATCTTGTCCATTATAGGCCGGCGATATTGCCGATTTAACGATTACTACCGGTTCAGTGCGCGCATTATCGTATATGTTTATTCGGCTATAATTTATTCAACGGCCCCCCGCGACTCGCCGGAACAGATTCCGCAAAGTGGCTGCGTCGCGACGTATAAAGGTTGCAGATCGATATACGTGCGTCTCTCTCTCTCTCTCTCCCTCTCTTCCTTCTCTTTTTTCTATCTCTCTCATATTCATTCTTTCTCTTTGTCTTTCACTATTTCTCTCATTCATTCCTTCTCTCTCTCACTTCTCTCCCTCCTCTTTTTTCTCTATCTCTCTCTTATTCATTCCTTCTCTTTGTCTTTCACTATTCCTCTCTCTCTCTCTCTCTCTCCCGCTCGCGTGCGCGCGCGCGATGATATAATTGTCGCAGCATGTGCGATAACTCGCGCGAGGGTGACTCTCCAGCGTTGTCGTTTGCCCGGCGAGATGGGAGCTCAAAAATAAATTACCGCCAAAAATAAAACGCGCCGTTAATGGATCCGCGGTGCTTTTTAATGACGGCACTCGTTATGACGATACCGCCCGATCTGTAATGCGGCGGGGACGCTCGAGCGCGGACGCGATATAAAGAAATACGTACGAGCCGGCCCGGATATCGCCGGCGGCATTTGTCGAATTACCGAAAATGTAGACACGGTCGTTACATCGCACGTTAATGCGCGCCCCTGTCTCGGACGCGGAGGGTGACCGCGCGCGCTCGGCGATTTTTCTTTTTTTTCCTTTTTTTTTCATCGGTACACTACCGCCCGTCGTCAATATTCATGAGCACGGTAGTTTGACTTTAACCCTGTTAAACGCCGGACGTATCGTTTTTGATACGCGCCCGCTCACGAGCGGCCGAGTTTTTAATTATTCGCGCCGTTATTCGTTGTAAACTCTCCATGACCGTTCTCGGGCCCGATCGACCGGCCCGAATATCTCGCTCGAGTAATTCGCGACGCTAATCCGCCGTGCGGTCGTTTACCCGCGAGTAAATTGCGAGCGAGCGCGGAAACAAGGGTGGGAAGACGCCGTCGGGAATTATATGCGTCCGTAACGTCGGGATGTTTTCGTGGACGCCTTGACCGCGAGCGCCGTTTCGCGGAAATGCATCCCCCTGGCGCGGAAATGATTCTTTCGCGAGTGGTTATAGCGTCATAATGACGCAAGACGATTCTCCCTGGGAGAAGTAGCTCCGCACTTGGTAATCAATGAAAGTTATACAGGGTGTCTCACACTCTCCTCCGGGCATTTTGTGGGAACGTGGAACAGGTTGAGGTGAACATAAAAGTCCTACACCGTTTTGCGATATTCGCAATAATTATCGAGATATTAATTGTAGAAAACTTGTAAATCATCATGCAGAATATGGTAAATGAGTTATAGTAGCGACGACTGCCGTCGTGTACTTATACTTTAAGTCCAATTGAACAAAAAATTCGCAATAATTATCGAGATATTAATTGTAAAAAATTTGTGAATGATCATGCAGGATATGGTAAATGAATTATAATAGCGACGACTGCCGTCGTGTACTTATACTTTAGGTCCAATTGAACAAAAAAGTCCTCTACCATTTTCCAAATAATCACATGGATTTTTAATTATTAATTAAAGAAGATTATTGCATGATTTTGCGTGATAATGTACTCATCTTCTTTAATTAATAATTAAAAATCTATGTGATTATTCGCAAAATGGTAGAGCACTTTTTTGTTCAATTTGACCTAAAGCATAAGTACACGACGGCAGTCGTCGCTATTATAATTCATTTACCATATCCTGCATGATCATTCACAAATTTTCTACAATTAATATCTCGATAATTATTGCGAATATCGCAAAACGGTATAGGACTTTTATGTTCACCTCAACCTGCTCTACCTCCCTACAAAATGCCCGGAGGAGAGTATGAGACACCCTGTATACATATAAATATGTATCACAAGTGTGACACACACCATGAATTCAACTTCCAACGTGTAAGTGCCTTTCTACAATAAGCCGTTAGTCGTAACACATAACGCATAACACATAAGGCATAAGAGAATCCACCAATCAGAATTCTTCATTTCTATTCTGAAGGAATTGGTGGATTTTTTTATGCTTTATATGTTATGCGTTATATGTAGCGACTAACGGCTTATTGTAGAAAGCCCATTATACGTGTGAAAGATAAAACCCAACTATGCACAGAGAAGATATTGCACAATAAATTACAACAAAATTTTTGTGATCTCGGAATTATTTTAGACCAAAATTATTTGTATATCTGTTTCAAAATGTTTTGTTATGTACGTTGGGTTCTTTACTACAAAATTATTGCAATTAGTTGGATATTTTTATATCATATAACAAGATAGAAATCGACAAATTTGCTATTCTATAATCATTTCTACTTCAACTTCAGTATAGTTCATAAAAAAATATTGTAAAAGGAAACATAATTTCAACATAATTTTTGCTGCGTTACTTTCTTCGTGTGGACATCCTCTTTGTCATTAGCGCCTTATAAAAACTAGGTTTTTCTTACGACTGCACTCAGAGGAAAAGACATGACAATTACACGGAGAGAGAATTTTATGGTGAAAATTAATATCGAATTCTGTAACTGAGGAATAGGTCGACATTAACTGACCATCCTTTCGTTTCATATGTGTTACTCATTATTCAGGAACCCAAGTGTGCTATTAAAAAATTTGCCATGTTCCTAGCGAAGTTTAAGCTTAACAAGATGGATCTTGCAAGCAGACTAGCCCTGCACTATTAGAAACGTAGCGAAATTGAAAAGAATTTATATGAAAAAAATATATATATAAAAATACTCTCTCTCCGCGCATAGGTGACAATTGTGTAAATTTTATACGTAGAATTAATGTATAGGTTCAATAAATTATTTTGTAAATGGTTAGAAGAATTATACAGTTGTCGTAACCATTCAGATTTAGTTAAAAAATAAGTCTCTGTCATAAAGCAGTCTGTATGCTAAACTATATATATTATTGTTATTTATATCATTATTTATATTGTACATTATTATTTACCAATTTACTCGATTCTATATACATTAATTCTACATACAAAACTCATTGTCACCTGCATAGTTGCCGTCACCGTATCTTTTTCCCTGAAGCACAGCATTGCGGCGAAACTTCTTGCCTGCACTCCATGATTCCAAAAGAAAACTTCACAGCTAAAACCGCGAACAACTGCCATTGGTCGTAAGAAAACTCAGGTTTTTTTAGAGCGTCACTAATTGTGTGCGTGAGCGCACAGGCAATAGTATGCTGTTTCGCTCTCTACATCTGCGGTCAACGTGTTAAAATAAAATGGCTGGGTCCAAACGGCCATTGAAGTCTATTATCGTAAAACATCTATCTCTCTCGTCTACAATTAAATTTGTATCCTCCGTAGGCTGGAGAGATTCAATCTTTCGGTATCCAGGTTAGGAGTAACGTTGCAATAAAGTGCTGGAGCGACGCCAAGGTTTCGGTTAGGCTCTCATTTCATCGGCGTACAAGAGAAGGTTTTTCGGTGATTGCGCGCGCGCGCAAGAGAGAGAGAGAGAGAGAGAGAGAGAGGCCGACATTCGAAAAATCACACCCGGGCCGCAGATAATTTTTTTCTCGCGGAAAAGACGCTATCTCGCGACTGAAAACGCCGCGAGACTCCCTTATTCAGCGACTTTTTAGCGCATCGCTCGCGAACAGCACCACGGAGAAAGAGAAATGTCACGCCAGACATGGAGTAAATCGTCGTCCGATTTCGCGAGAGAGAAGATTGACGAAGGAGAAGCGGGGGATTTTGCGCGAATGCGCATTCAGTTCTCCTCTTCTCGCAGTCCTCTCAGGACTCCCGATCCGTCGCCACTCGTCGGCGGGAAGAGAGGATATTTGTTATATTTATGGACCGGCATTATCCACCGTGCGCCGCGATTATTCGTGTCCGTGAAGTTAGCGTATTATTTCGCGGAAACACACGAGTCCGTCAAGAGTAATATCGCCGTTTGAAAACGCGCGTCTCCTTCATATCTCTCTCTCTCTCTCTCTCTCTCTCTCTTGGAAATGCAGCTGGGCAGCGTGCTTGGGGCGACGTCCTCTCAAATTATTCGCGATAATAAAGAATCCCACGATAGAGGGCGGCAGAAATAGAGAAGTCGAAGAGTAGTGATAGAGTAGTGATAGAGAGGGGGAGAGAGAGAGAGACAGAGAGGGTTAATTTTCCGAACCAAGAAACACAACGAGTAATTATGCGATGCGTTTTGTACGCGCACGTGTACGCGCGAGCGAACGAGCGAGCGATCGCGTTACACGCGCGTGTACTTAATGCATCATTAGTGCACGCGCGCGCGCACACACACATACACACACACACACACACACACACGTGTAAACACGAGTTTATGGAGCGTAATGCATGCCCTATACATTATGGGGCATCACCTGTCTCCCCGCGAGATAGCCGCAGTCCAGTGAAACTAAACGAATGTCAGATTCAAATGTGCCCCAAGGATATTCGATAGACTGATCACCTAGTTCATCGGTTTAGTTGCAATACACACTGCGAACACGTCCATGTTGTTACAGATTTGCGCGAGGAAATAGAGGGGTGCAAAAGAGGGAGGGAGAGGGACAGAGAGAAAGAGAGAGACCGAGAGGAGAGGGACAGAGAGAGAGAGAGAGAGAGCAGTTTATCGTTCGTATAATGTTCATTTGCTCATTGCACGTACAGTCGTTGTTTAATCTTCGATTATTTGTGCGTTCGACATTTCAACGTGATTAAATGCGCGATCCGCGCCACATATCATCTTGGATAAAATTGGACCTACCAGCTAATTTACGGCAAAAAGCGAGTGGTAGTCGCGGATTAAATATTTGACGTATGGCCTCCTCTCTTTCTCTCTCTCTTTTTCCCTCTCGTTCTCTCTCCGTGCCACTGCGTGCGCGCTTTGCGCTGTTTATGCGCGAAATGCACGAGACGCGCGCGGCACAATACGTAATCGACCGTTCATTTCCGAGTGCATTAGCGATATGAAAAATAAAAACGGCGGGAAAAAGCATCCGCGCGTCTCGGTCGAACGAACGATATGTCCCGAATGCACTTCCCCCTGCCCCTCACTCTCCCCACTACGGAAGGATAAAACATCCAATTAATGGCATTCCCCCTCAGTCAATGACAATCTAGAAAAATCTACGTTTTGTTGCGACCAATAGCGCGGTTGTCCACAGTTTTATACCAGTCATAAAATTTTCTTTTTGTATCACATCGAGTGCAGGCAAGAAGTTTCAGCGCAATACTGTGTTCGAAGAAGAAAAACGGTGATGGTAGCGTTATACAGACGCAAATTGTACGTAGATGAGCTATAGCGACGTCATTGCGTACTTATACATTGGGTCAAACTGGACAAAAAAGTCCTCTACCATTTTGCAAATGACTATATAGATTTTTAGATATTAATTAAAAAGAAGATTTGTGCATTGTCGCGCATATACATGTAACGACTTTCTTTCAATGATAACTACAAATCTACGTGATTATCTGCAAAATGATAAAGGACTTTTTTGTTCTGTTTGATCTAATGTACAACCACACATCGCCACTAGAGCTCATCCATCGTAACGCGCGTGATCATTCACTAATCTTCTTGAATTAATATCTCGATATTTTTTGCGAACATCGCAAAACGGCACGGCACTTTTATGTTCACCTCAATCCGTTCTGCGTTCCTAGGAACGTTGCGAAGACGAATCTAGGACACGCTGTATAGTAATTTCGGTCGTGTAATTCTGTATGGTTCAAGATTACAAAAAATTGGTTGCAATTTTTCCCGCTCTTTGTCTTTCTCTTGCTGAAATATTTCATAAAAGATATTTCCCGGCTCGACCTCGAAACTAACTTTCCTCCTCGCTCAGCCTCTTTGCGGGAACGGCGTGGGTGTCTTTCCATCGCGCGCCCACGCCAGCGCAAGCGGCGCGTTATCAAGCATCAAAAATAAATCGCCAGGGGTTTTTGCACGACGAATTTCCCTCGCGCTCCGCGAGTTTCTCACGTCGCGCTCGAACTGCGAATTCGAGGGTATTCGCGCGCACGAGGCACGACTTCCTTCTTACATTTTTTTTCTCCCTCCTCTCTCTCTCTCTCTCTCTCTTTCTCTCTCTCTCTCTCCTCCCGACGAAACGCTGCGACGAATTTCGAGCGCGCGCGATCGTGGCAGCGCGCGATTGCTTACCGGGCCTGATAATCGACTCGCGGAAGTTCCCGATAGCGGTAACGAGATACGATCGGTGATTTACGAGGAGTCTGCCAATCTAACTAGACAATCTCACGGAAGCTACACCGTAGCGACACAGAGATCGGATCCCGAGGTCGGGGGAAGCGTTGACGGCGCGGCAGGGGGGAGGGCGACTAAAAAGCGAATCCTGTAATTGACACTGTAACGAGCGATTGCATTCTTTATCGGAGCCGTGATCTCGTCGGAGGCACCGTATTTAGTTAGGCGCGTCAATTTCGCGGCGATACACTCCCGACCGCAAGTACCTCCTTCTCCTCCTCTTCCTCCTGCTTCCCCTCTCCCCGCCGACCGGATCCGCTTTTTACGAGAAGACGCGCGCCGGTTGTGCAATTGTGTTCATCCGCCTCGCGCAGTTACAGGCGACCTTATTGAATGTCCGTTGCAGCTCTTTACTCGCTTGTGTAAGAGAGCGCATTAGATTTTTACGGTCAACGCAACCATCGCCTAAAGCAGAATCGAAGTGGGCCGCCGGGGTTTCTAATGGTTATTTCGCAAACTCGATGTTAATGTAGATCTCTGTGTCGAACCCCGAGACATAGGCCAGATGGCTTATACTTTAAAATTTCGAAGTTACAACTTGTCTGTATAAACATGATATGATTCCAACCTCTTGGTAAGCTGCCTGACAGTTAAATCGTCATATGTCTAAAAACTTGGGGGGGAGAACCACTAAGACTCGGTTGCACCAACGTTATTTTGGTTTTAAGTGACACTTAAATATATGTCTATCTTTATTTATATAGGAAGAAAGATGAAAATTGATATATGTTTAAGTTTCGCTTAAAGCCAAAATAATGTTGGTGCAACCAGGCCTTACACGTATGACGTAGTGTTATAAAACTAGCTATTAGACAGCTAGTGTCTATCCTCACTTATGTAGAGATAAAAAAAATTTGTTGTTAACGTGCGTTGCTATCATCGTTCTTTAGACGACTGTTTCTCATTTTATATGTAATCAAGAATTTTTTATAATGTTACTACTAAAGAAGGTCTATTAAAGGACCAAAACATGTTTGGTTTTATTTGAATAAATATAATTTTTTTTACCTCTACATAAGTGAGGATAGGTACTAGCTGTCTTATAGCTAGTTTTATAACACTACGTCATCCGTGTTAGTGGTTCCATAGGCCCTTACTCCCCCAAGTTGATTTATCAATAAGAACCATTAAAATAAATTCTTCATTATATGTCTGTCTTTGTTTTTTCTTCAAATTAAACAGAGACAGACGCATGATTTAACTGTTAGGTAGCTTACCAAAAAGTTGGAACAATCGGCCCATAGGCTATCTTCTTCTATGCATTAATGCCTGCCACGATCCTGTTAACCGTATATCTTATTTTGTAATAACGAAAAATACGAACATGCAGCAACGTGGCAGCAACGGAGTCTCTACGAGAGACCCTCTGCTGGCCAACTTTACCTCATTCGCCCATATGCTCCATTCCAATCATTTTATGAACAAAAATTGCATTTATTACCAGAAACAGTGTGTCAAATACTTGCAAGAAATTTCATTCCAGTCAGTAACACATCGCTTGATTTTATTCAATTACGATGGAAAACATTAATATAAAATTTCAAGAAAATTTACTCGAAAATTTACTTTGTTCTTACCAAATCAGTTCTTTCTATTTCTTAACTGTAATATTATTTCAATTTTATTAAAGCTCAGGAAAAAGTATTTATGTTCTAAAAGGATTATTTCGTGGTATTCACTATTCCTCTCAAGATAAATACTAGAAGATAAATACTAGAAGAAAGCACATGAGCGACGTACTCAGCCGTATAGCCCCAGTCTCCTCTCTATCGACCCCCGCACTAAGGATAGAATTATCCCGCGACGCTATCGCGTTCACGACGACAGTGTGCACACTTGAGAGGTCTCAAATTTTATTGTACAGTCGGTTGTTATGCAGTACGATTCGCGCGCAAATTTTCCCTAATGAAGTTTGGAGAGCTTCAAGTCGTCACAGTCGCGGGCTTGCCTTGCTAATGGGCTCGCGTAATAGTCCATTGTGACAGCAGCTGAAGTACATATGAGACATCTGACAAGTCACTACAACTACAACTACAACGGAGAATTCGGTGAAATCGTAAGTGTCAGATAAAAATGCTCGAACACGTAGCTAATTCCTTGTTTTGGCACTTCAACATGAATTTTTCAGGGGACGCTGGAGTCGAAGAATGTCAAAAAATAACGTAGAGACGATCGTCACTATCCTTTTCGTACTTGTATAAATATAGATAGATATAGATTTTACGTAAATGTTACTTTTACCATATTCAGTAGAAAATACCTAATCACGCATAGAAATCTTTCTGCAAATTTTTTGATTTTCTTAAGCATTTTAAGCTTTTAAATTTAAATGTAAAGGTACAGTAACGTTCTTTGAATTTTTTGAACGGAACAAGCTCGCGTTTAGTATATACAAGCTACAGAATTTTTGTATCAGGCGAATAGTTATTTTAACTGACAGCGTCTGGCGGGTTAATTTACACAGGAAATATCAACTTTGAAATTTTTTATCGTTCCTGTTACATATCGAGCAATGCTCCAATACACATTTTCGCATGTATTTTCATTGTGTGAGAGCATTTATTCTGTGTAGGGAATACGACATAAACTTTGCAGAAAAATGTCACTATTCCGTTGGTAAAGATTTCAACTTCAACGTTCCCTTACAAACGTTAAAAAAATTATATATATATTTTCTTTACACTGAGAGAAAAATGTTTGATATTTATAATTATAATCATATAGAGAAATAATTATTACAAATTATGATCAAGACAACCATTTTTTTTAGTCAATTATATTATAATTTTAGTGATAATAATCTTATATGCATTTTACTGCTATTATTTTCGTGTTAATCCAATTTGATTCCAATCATATTTTTGGCTGTTCCAATACGAAGATAATAATAGTAATATGCATACATTATTATCGCTAACGATTATAGTACAATTGAATAAAAAATTGGTTTGATCTTAATTTATAATAATTATTTCTCTATAATTACAGTTACAAATATCAAACATTTTTATCTCAGTGTATATACTCTTATCTTATTAGATAAGAATAATACAGAGAATCAATGTTTACACCATCTTCGCGGCTCCTACAGATTATTGAGTAAATCCATAAATAGTTGCAATAGGCTTGCAATTGTGATAACTTGGAACCTCAATAACTTCTAATTTTACACCAAAAAATGCATGTAATCCGTTTTGTAACCGACTATATGTATGAATGTGTGTGTATATGTCAGCTAATGACAAATTTATACAGACCCAACATTCCTTTCATGAAGCGTACATGACATTGGCAGTTTGAGGCAGAAATACAAAGTTGTTTTAGCACTCTTCTTTTCTCACTCTAGCTTAGAGCGACTATCAAGAGTCGTCTATTCCAAGAGTCGCCATAATATGCAGGGTGAGTCACACCTAATTAGATTCGAAATGTCGGAGTGACTTTGTGTTAGAAGGAAGTATGTAAAGAATACATTGTGTGTTTGGAAGGAATAAATATTGTGGGTGTCAAAACCTACCAACACAATTTATTTCTTGCGCATTCCTCTCTGACATAAAAGCCAGCGAGATATTTTAGAATCTAATTAGATGACTCATTCTGTACACATAGACCAAACATTCTCTTTGCAGAGCATAGTTAGTATCGGTAGTTCGAGGTAGAGAGACTGTTTTCGGGCTCTCCTTTTCTCACTTTAGCTTAGAGCGACTGCCAAGAACCTTCATATGCAGGGCGAGTCACTTAATTAGATTCTAAGATATATCTGTTGTATTTTATGTTAGAAGAGAGGAAATGTACATTAAATAATAAAAAAGGAATAAACCGTGTTTTTGGCAGAGATTATATTATAGAATATATACATATAATAAATAAGGAATAAATTTTTTTATTAAAAAGCATAAATATTATGATCAACCAACTTTCTCCCGATATTATTTCTCAAACATTTTCCTCTTATAAAAAGAAACAACAATAGAGATATTTTAGAATCTAACATTAGATGATTTACTCTGCATTCTATGTAGCATGTAGTTTTACAAGAAAAAAGACGGTTCTTGACAGCCGCTCTAAGCTAGACTGAAAAAGAGATAGCTCCATAAGACAGTTTTCTCACTCCGGCTCAAACTGCCGATGTCTGCAGAGCTATGCAAACGCCTGGTCTACGTGTATGTGGCGTTCACGCGTACGATCGAATTGTTTCGGGGAGAAGAACGGCGATCGACGTCTGCAATGCATTTATTTATCGGAATCATGAGCTCGTGCGAAGGACCGTGGCGTGCTTCAGTTGTCACGTCGAGGAACACAGGGCGCGGCTGTGCGCGCCGCGTGGCACCACATTATTCCATAACATATTACGGTATACTTTATGTAAAGCACGGATAGCCTTTCGCGATCGGCTTTATTAATTCAAGCCATTGAGAATATTACGGAAGCTCGCGAGACGTATTAACGATGAAACTCGGATGATGCAATTCCTTTCTTTCGCTCTCTCTCTCTCTCTCTCTCTCTCTCTCTCTCTCTTTCTTCTTCTTTTCCGCGCGACGACGCAGCGAACACATGTTAGCGTTGTAATTGATGTCGAACGATACGTCCGCAAGTGTTTCGCAATAGCCGCGAACAAGAAGCGCGTTTCCGTCGCCGTCGCGTGCGCACCGTGTTCGCACACTCGCCGTGTGTATTTATTTATCAACGGGTATTAACAGGTAGTAACGGCGCACAGTCACGCTCCCGCGCGATAGAAGAAAAAGATAATTATTTTAATGTCACCGGCATCATAATGGAGCCTCATTAACCGCGACATTATACTCATAGCCGCTGGTATATCACTCCGCCTACCATTATTTCCACTTCAGTCTACCATTATCCATCTCGAGCCTTTTTGTCTCTTCTCTTTTCTCTCTTTTTCTCTCTCTCTCTCTCTCTCTCTCTCTCTCTTTCTCTTCGTCGAGCTTCACGTTTCTCACGAAGAACGGTCAATATCGGGACGAGGAGACGCGATTTTGCGCCGCGCAGGACGACGACAGGTCACTTCACATCCTGCCCGCGACGTTCACACCACGCCGCACTCCGAATCGATTCCTCCGCTCTCCCGCCCGCCGACTAAATAATTCGCCGACTAATCGCGAGCGCGTCCCACGCGAGAGAGCCCCGGGCGAGATCTTGCCTCCTCGAGATCGCGTTTGCGCCACCCCGTGTCACGGCTCGACTCGCAAATCTTCGTTATCGCGGAGGCGTGCAGGTTTCGCGGCTAATTCGCGGTCACTTCTCCCTACGCTCTCCTTCGAGCATGTTGAAACGCGAAACCCCCGCGCGTCCGGCTATGACCACTGGTGCGTTTTTAGCACTTGCCATTTGCCACGTATCTCTCTCTCTCTCTCTCTCTCTGCTTCTCTCTCTTTCTCCTCATCTTTCCCTTGCCTCCCCTCGCAGGCGCGCTCGCACCGCCGTGCTCTGACTCTCGCAATGCGGCGGATACAGTTGGGGTAAATGGCATATACGTGCCGGTCGAATGCATCCTCATTATCCGTGTTGGTGTATTCGAAGCAGCCATCCAGTGCGCGCGCGTACGTGAAATTTTCACACTGCCGGTGCTCGTCTCTCCTCTTCTCTTTCTCTCTCCCATTCTCTCCTCCCCCCAGTCGTTGGTGGTTCTGCCACCCGCTTCATACGTACTTCCGGCTCTTTAATCCCACTCCCGTGCTCTCTCGCGAGCACGCGAGCAGCCAGCTGATAAATACCGAACGGCTACGGATATTGTTATCTCAACACGTTGACGCGTTTATGCGAAAACTGACGGAAGGGAAGGGAAGGGGGGCGGAAGAGAGAGAGAGAGAGAGAGAGAGAGAGAGAGAGAGAGAGAGAGAGAGAGAGAGAGAGTGCGCACGCGAGATGTATCATAAGCCGCGGGCACGTTGCACCGTGACAGCAGGATGTCGCGCGCACCTCGCCGCGCTCTTGGATGACGTTAACATTTCGAAGCCGTCGGCTCGATCGGCTTCGGGGAACACTCGTCCCTAACGAGATATCCTCGGCCGAGGGGCGCTCGTTTCGCGCGCCAGCGTTCCTCGAGTTCCTGATTCCGCTAGTGCTGAACGAGATATTAGCCGCGAGTTCTTCCTTTCTTCCTCTCGTGTCGGCGCCGCGGGCAGGAAATGTCGCGCAGGAACGACCTCGGAGTGAGCGCGAGCGAGCGAGCGAACGAACGAATTCACTTTGGTCCACCGTGGTCAGATGCAATTTTTACAATTAGGCAGAATTAACGACGCGGGACGGAACGGTAGGGAGAAGCAGGGCGCAAGCGTCGAATACATCCTCATTATCCACGGCGTTATATTCAAAGCATTTACCAGCGCGAGCGCATTTGCTTACTCGCTCAGGCCGGCCAACAAGCTGGCTGGCTGGCTGGCTGGCTGGCTGGCTAGCTAGCTGGCTGGCTGTACACGCGATAGTATTTTCACACCCTATTCCGTTTCACTGTTGTGTGCACGGCCATCCCTCTCGCTTTCTTCTGCCCATTCTCTCCTCTTCCCCTCATCCCTGTGTGGGTGTGGGTGTGCGCGAGTATCTGTGCACCTAAACGGACCTCTACTCTCCCCGATCCACCGAGAGAGAGTGACGACGCAGCCACGGGAGAGGCCCGCTTGTGCCGCTGCTGCAGCAACGAATTCTCGGACTACCTCGCGTCGCATCCGTTGCATAGTCGCATACCTGCATAATATCGACGTATCGAACGGCCAGCACGTGGCCTCGGCGCTAACGCGTTCGCCAGCCCCCGTCCCTTGCCGCCCTCGCGCTCCGGTAGCCTGTTTCTGGCTACCCCCTCCCCTTCTGCCCTTGCTCGCCCCCTGAAATTTCAGCGTCGTCAAACCCCGGGCCCCGATGGCCCGGGGGTGGCCGGGGCCGGCGGGACGCGCGAATACAAGGATACCACCTGCTCTCCGTTCTTCGCGCTATGCAGTTTGCGCACGGCTAAGCCGCTTCGCGGAGGATGATTTAGCGTCCGACGTCCTTTACTTACGTCATATTCGTTATACGACGCCGTAAGCCGGCGGCGTGTCCGGTCATACGGGCGCGACGATTCGTATTCATTTTTCTCGTATCCGGGACGAGCAACTGCGCTGCTGAGGTCTTCAGGGGTTGTCTGCGATGCGGTCGCAGTTACGTCTCGAAATCGTCGTCGTCGTCGTCGTGGCATCAAGCCGCGAATCGATCGCGTTTCCTTTCCGCGTGAACTCGTGGAAGATGAATTCCGTTGAACTCGTCAGTGAAACATTCCACGAATTCACGCGAAGGAGACGGATGCATGAGCGGCTCGCAGAGACCAGTTGTACGACCAGTCGTGAGCAATCTTAGAGCACCGTGGACCTACGTGTTTGATCAGGGAAAACCGCCGCTGCGGCCTGCGGGCATATAAAATAGGAGAGCGTCCAGTCCCGTACTGCTCCAAGGCCCGTGTTAATGATCGTTACTTGAAACTTATTCCGTGTGAGGTATTTAGATTTGAATTTAGAGTTAGATTTGAGTTTTTCATTTGCGTTGTATGATATATAAGTGACGTGGCGTTTGTAATTGCGCGGTTCTCAACTGGAAAACTTACAACCAACTCTCATTTCAAATCTGAGGACCTTACTCGAGGCGAGTTTGAAGTAACGACTGTTAACACAGGCCGCGTTATATGCAGCAGTCTGTTATTCAGCTGAAGAGCTCTCACTTAACCCTAAATTCGCTTGGCAAGTGTCTGAATATATCATGAGGTAAATTTCAAGTAACATACAGATCCAAGGGTTAAAACGTAACTGCGAACGCATTGCAGACGAACTCTTTCTCGTCTCTCTCGCTTCTTTCCCCCATTCTTCTATTATATCTGTAGCAATTTATGATTCAGCTGAAAAGCTCACACCTAATCCTAAATTCAAGTCTATCACTGAGGTAACTTTCAAGTAACACAAGTTATTACGGACCCAACGGCTAAGATGTGACTGCAACTGCATTGCAAACGAACTCTTTCTCGTCTCTCTCGCTTCTTTCCCCCATTCTTCTATTATATCTGTAGCAATCTGTGATTCAGCTGAAGAGTTCACACCTAACTCTAAATTTAAATCCAAATATATCGCTTGGCAAGTGTCTATCATTGAAGTAAATTTCGAGTAATACAGGTTATTCCGGGCCCAACAGCTGAAATGTGACTGCAACCGTATTGCAGAATGGACCTTTACTCGTTTCTCTTGTATCTCTCCCCTATCCTTCTATTATATCTGTAGCAATTTGTGATTCAGCTGAAGAGCTCACACCTAATCCTAAATTCAAGTCTATCACTTGGCAAGTGTCTATCACTGAGGTAACTTTCAAGTAACACAGGTTATTACGGACCCAACGGCTAAGATGTGACTGCAACTGCATTGCAAACGAACTCTTTCTCGTCTCTCTCGCTTCTTTCCCCCATTCTTCTATTATATCTGTAGCAATCTGTGATTCAGCTGAAGAGTTCACACCTAACTCTAAATTAAATCTAAGTATTTCGCTTGGCAAGTGTCTATCATTGAAGTAAATTTCGAGTAATACAGGTTATTTCGGGCCCAACAGCTGAAATGTGACTGCAACCG
>NW_022639499.1:1623844-1627967 GCF_010583005.1 Odontomachus brunneus
TCTCTCTCTCTCTCTCTCTCTCTCTCTCTCTCTCTCTCTCTCTCTCTCTCTCTCGGTGGACTGTTCGGCCGACTGTTACAAATCGCGATCGTAAATTAATTCTCGTGTCACCGAAACCCGCTAGGAATATCGATAAATACCCTATTCGCGCTTGACCTATGGACGTTCTATAATTTAGTCCGTTACATCTGCGGCGTTAAGCGTTATCGTGCGCTTTGTTATTCTGTATATCGACTGTTGACCGCGCATTCATATACGTTTCGCGGACTCTGACAAATTGATAACCATTAATAATAACTGATAATCGACTTGCGCGAGAGAGCGGCCGTTGCGTTAATCGCCGGCGAGTCGCAGAGCACGATAAATACGTAGTCCAAGCGCGCGCGGGATCGACACGCGAATCAATTCGACGGATTATGAGCGGTTTTTCTTGCGCGACGTCGCCGCCCGACTCGACCGGAAGCGCGCGGACACGCCTTTGTCTCCTCCTCGGCGGCGGATGTGGAACACTCGTTGCCGCAGAGAGTGCGAATTCGCGGAAGGGTGCCTTGGAGGAGAGGGTGGGAATGCGGAGCAGCTTCTTGTGCGAAAAAATCCAGTATCAAGAGGATGCCACACTTGAGAGCTTCGCCGACAAAAAATCGACTCTTTCCCGCAAACTTTACGTCGTATCGATCACAGAATTGCAAGTGCTTTCGCACACTGAGAATACGTGCATTAATGAATCGAAGGATTGCTCGATATGTGACGAAAATGACAAGAAATTTAAAAATTGACATCTCGAGCTATTTATCTACCTGATACTAAAGTTTCAGGGTTTGCCGCGCGTGCGTTTGCTCACGAAAATTTCAAAGAATATTTCTACATTTTTTGCAACTGAATGTGGGAGTTCTAAAATATGTGAGAAGCTTGCAGAAAAATGTCTACACATGTGTGTGTGTGTGTGGTGTTGTTTTCTGCAGACTTAATAAGACAAAGCAGCACACATTTATATAAGATCTACATATATGAGAAATATACGAAAAAGATAATATGATAGATTGTCTTGATGTTATCGACATTTTTCGAGATTGTCATTCACTTTGGCATTTCCTCACATGCAGTAATTGTCAAAAGTGTTAAGAAATATGTTTCTTTTAGTGCATTTATAATCATTAGGAAAAATTAGATAAACTATTCAAAGGACCCAAAACGTTATTCAACATTTGTGAAGTGGTGTCTTGCAAAATGGGATGAAAGTATGAAAGCAGTGTAGTAAGGTAATAACAGGCATTACTTTACATCATACAAGTTTACTTTGTACTATTATAAAGTTGTTGATGTTAAAATAACTTTCTTTTATTTAATTTTTTTGGATGTAAAAATCGTAGCTTAAAAAGTGTAAATAAAAAGAATCTCCTATGACAATTAAGGAAATGAAGCTCAATAATATAAATATTACTTTTGCACTCGCTGCCCAAGAGAGAATTCACACCTTAGCAGAAAAACAGAAAGCAGCAAGGCAGAAGCCAATTAGAATTCGCACTAATAGGAAAGTATGTAGAAATGTACAAATGTTCTTTAATTAATATCTAAAAATCTATCTCATCATTTGCAAGATGGCAGTGAACTTTTTTGTTCAGTTTGACCTAACGTATAGGTATACAACGGCAGATGGCGCCAATACAATTCATCTACCATATCGCGGATGATCATTCATCAATCTTCTTTAATTAATATTTCGACTATTATTGCGAATATCTCAAAATGATGAGATTTTTATGTTCACCTCAATCCATTCTACGTTCCTAAAAAAAAAAAAAAAAATTGCGAAAAAAGCTCTGCACGAAAAAAAAAGTTTAGTTGAATTAACCAAATATCTGGTCGAATATGAACAATCCAGAAATTTTTATTGAAGTAACCCAAATTCTGTTTAAGTTAACAAGATTTTTGATTGACTTAAATAGAATTCGGGTTACTTCAATCGGAGTTTCTGGATCGTTCATATGCGACCGGATATTTGGTTAATTCAACCAAACCTCCGCGTTGGAACATTCTGTTGAGCCGTATCGAAGAGAGAAATACGCGTGGCGCGACCGATCGCGAGCCACTGACGGAGTGCGCAATGCACTCTGTACTTAAAGTTGGCGAGCGGACAGATGGCCGGCGGAATCGTTCCCACGTTTTCTTAGTTTCGGGATAAATAATAAACACGCGCCGCACGCGACCCGATCGAATCGATCTCGGGGCGAGCCGAAACGCGCTGCGAAGTCCGGGCTGTGCGTGCTGCGTGTATGTGTGTATGACTGGCGATGTGCGAGAGATTGTTTGGGCCGAACAAAGAAACGTTATTGTTGCAGCTGAAATTGTAGTTAGCTTTCTCGATAATAGGTTTGCCAATTGACCCGGCCGAATCCGATAAAGTATCAATACCCGGGCTGCGTTGCTATTTAATTACTCGCTATTTGAAATAGTAATTGCGGCTATTGGTGATTATGTGGAAAGTGGTTTTTGGGTTCTCGGGTGGGTTCGTTCCTTTCCTTCCTATTTTCTTCGTCTGCGGAAGGGCGCTGCGCGTGCGAATGCGGCGCGGAATGAGCGGGAAATTGAATCGAGTCGGAGTGGAATTACGGTCGAGCGACCTTCGCGTCCCCGAGATGAGACGTCGATATTCGCATCAGCGACGAGAATGCGAGAGCGCACCCTCGGTGATCCATCTGCGGGCAGACGCTCGGTACACGGGAACGGGCGCGTAAGGAGAAACACGTGAAATTCCGTAGTCCGCGTGTCTCCTCCTCGTTGCCGGTGCACGACCTTTAATCCGAATGGCGCTACGTGACATATGTGAAAAATTTGTAAGTCAATATCCGCGCGGAGCGATTTATCGCCTCGCGCGACGAGGCGCCTGATTTTCCGCCTGATTTTCGCGGTAACGGCTCAGAAACGTGTACGTCGCGCGTTTGACTTCTTGCCGAACGTTTTCATTTAAAGGACCTTTCACCTGCGGCCACCTGAAAAAATTAGTGCGGCTACATGGTCGGGAATTCTTTTCCTTTCTTCGGGAAAACAGCGCGCCGCGCATGTCGATCGATAACCTGGCACATTTCTTATACACGCAGAGAATTTTATAGGCGGCAATTACTGAAGAATCGAGACATTCTCCGCAGTCCAATCGATCCTTTCATTTCATATGCGCTATTTATATTTCAGGAACTGATAATCTTTTTTCTCAGGAACGATTAGAGAGTTACATATTTGCAATCGACTCGACATGAGTTTCAATCGTATGCAAAAAAGTTGTCATTATCATAGGCCTCAAAATCAGGCGAAACGTTTACGGACGCTTAATCGCGCTTATTTTTAAGCGCGATACTTTGCGAGCAACTATTATATTTTTAACATTGACTCGCGTTTAACAATAAAAGAAATGTACAAAATCGCAAAGGTCGTGTAGTTCTTCCCGAAGAAATTTCCGAATATAGCCAGCTCGAAATAATCACCGAAAGGTCTAGTGGAGAAAGATATACGTCAGTGGATGGTTATTTCATTGTCTTCCGCGAATGGACGTTTATTATTCCTCGCATGCTCTTCATCTGGCCGCGATTGCATAATGATCGTCGACGAATTTCGTTAATGATCTTTGGTCGCGTCGCTCTCTTTCTCTTTCTTTATAAGCGGAAACGGGCACGCATTTTGCAGCACTGCTCTACGCGGCTCGCGTGGATTTTCCGCCACGGCACACAGACGAGACGAATAATACGGGTTGGGGTTACACCGGGTGACCCGTTTCGCTCGAACGTGACTTTATCGGGAATTTAGTTCGGCAACTGAGCGTTTATACGGTTCAGCGGGCACGCTGCTCGAAGGCCGGAATAAAGTTTCGTGGGATATTTTTTTTCTCTTCTCTCTTTAGAAATTGTCGTTTCCCGCGATAGTTTGCGTTAATTGGATTGGCTTTGATGCGTGTTAAGAGTTTATCCGCCGCGAGCGAGTCCGGTCGAGTTTATTCGATCGGATCTCCCTGCCGCATGAAAATTCTGGCACTAATAAAAAAAAAAAAAAAAAAAAAAAAAAAAAAAAAAAAAAAAAAAAAAAAAAAAAAAAAAAAAAAAAAAAAAAAAAAAAAAAAAAAAAAAAAAAAAAA
>NW_022639499.1:1627977-1641613 GCF_010583005.1 Odontomachus brunneus
CACGACCACACACGAGACACATGTGCGAGGCGGAGAGCCACCGTTCTCGGAAGGAATTTCTAGCAGAGCCGGAGGATCACAACGAATTTTCACGTTATATCCCGCATAGATAAGCAACATAACATAATATTGGATTTTTTTCAGGCGAAAAGAAACGATCATATTTTTCAGATTCTCCGTACTGATTATATTTTTATGCCGTTATAATCTTCGATGAAACCGTGTGTGCGAAAGATGGCAGAACCAAAACGCCGTATAACATTGTGTAATATTATAAAATTACAACGACACGAAAATATACAATTTTGTTCTATTTCGTCTGAAATTCCGCAATTATTTATATCGCACAATCTCAATATATGACATGCATATATATGTGTATACACACACACACATATACACATATATACACTGTAAAAAATCTTGCATACACAGCATGTAAATGTTCCAAAAAGTCCACTCTAAATTTTATGTCGAAAATAACTCATTCATGTTTATTCGTGTGTTATTTACATTATGTACTGAATAAACATGAATAAGTTATTTCCAAAATTTATAGAGGAATTTTTAGAACATTTGTTTATTTACTGAGTACGCAAGATTTTTTACAATGTACACACATATATATACAGAATGTCTGAGACTCTCTTATGCAATTTTTGTGAGAACATAGAACGGATTGAAATCAACAATAAAAGTCCTATACCATTTTGTGACATTCGCAATAATAGGCGAAATATTAATTAAAGAAGATTGATGAATGATCACGCGCGATACAGTAGATGAACTGTAGTGCTGTTGTACATTAAGTCAAATTGAACAAGAAAGCTCTGTATCATTTTGTGAATAACCACGTAAATTTTTAGTTATTAACGAAAGAAAATTGTTGCACGATAATGCGTAAATCTTTTTTAATTAATGTCTAAAAATTTATGTGGTCACTTGCAAAATGGTACAGGAATTTTGTTTAGTTTGATCTAATGTATAAGTATACAACGGCAAACGACGCCATTACAGCTCATCTACCATATCGCGCGCGATTGTTCGTCAATCTTCTTTAATTAATTTATTACGAATATCGCAAAACGACATGGGACTTTTATATTCATCCCAATTCGTTCTACGTACCTACAAACATTACGGAGGAGAGTCTGAGACATCCTGTATATATATACATATATATATATATATATATATATATATATATATATATATACATAAATAATAACACAAAAATAACACAATAATATAAGCACAATATAAAATAAATAGGCAACGCGTGAATATCGGCTTTATCGTACGCGCCGGCGAACGGCACGAGCGATAAAACCGTCATTGAATTTATCAGCCATCACATAATTCATAATTAACCTTTTGAGTGCTTGTGGACGTAAATACGCGCCCGGCAAATGCCATCGATGTGGACTATGAACATACTTATGCGTCTGACGAACTTCTTCGGTTTGGACACTGAGAGAAAAGAAAATTAGTAAATATTCGTTTGGTAGCGGAGGGTTTATTTACGCGAATCTAAATTCTTTTATTTCGATGGAATAAAAATAATTGGTCTCGGCGCGTTGAGAGAAACCAAGATTACAGAAATTTTGTCGCGATTTCTCTACGACAATATTTTTACTTACGTATACCGCCCTCAGCGTTTAACTCTCAAGTGCTCCGTGCGCTCAAAAGAACTGAACTCGCGCTGCTTTTCATAATTTCTCACTATCCTTATGATCGCGCGCGCGGGGCTGATTTTTCCGACGAGCGAAAGGACCGCGCGCGAAAGAAAAGGAGAACGAGAAATAAGGAGAGAGAGGAAAAATAATACAGACAAGGGCAAAGGATAAGGGAGCGCGCGCGGCGGCAGGATAATAAAGCAGGTAACGACAGGCGTGGTAAAAGGAGATAAAAGCGATAAAACAGAGACAAGGGTGAGACGAGTAAGGCGCGGGCGCCACGAATGAGGCTAGGAGCGAGGGCGGAAATTCGCCCTCTATGGATATGGACGCGAAAAAGCGAAGGGTCACGTAATAAATCGAAGAAGGTTGCAGGGCGAACTGTCGGAACTGTCCGATATTCCGACTCTCCTCCTCAAATTTTACCGACGTGTGTAGGGCCGATTGAAACGAAACGGAGGGTTGATTGAGACAGCGCTCGGATAATTCGTCCGTTCCTTTCCCTCTCCTCCCATTAGATCTTTCTATTAAACTCGGGTCTACACACTCTCCCATCCTTCTCCAGCCTCCTCCAGCTGGACGTGTAGAAAGAAAATTCCTCCCGGACGGCATCCGCGGCCTGTGGGAATTACGTATCTCTGACATGTGTGCATTCCCGTGTTCGTCGACGCATCGATTTTGTTGTCACACGCGCGGCGAGCGAGGGCAACGGCATTTTTCATGTTGCGAAAGTCAACATCCCCGCGCGGGAACACGCGGGAGGAGCTGCACTTTAGCAAGAAGCGCATTTTATATCGGCGGACGCGCGTCGCCGGACGGGTCGCTCTCCGACTCGCGCTCTCATTGCTGTTAACTTTGTGATCATTGGAATGTGACGCGATAATTCGATGAGTGTTCTCGCTTTTCATAGCGACGCGCCAGCAAGAACGGTCGATAGAGGACGACGCGCACTTGCGTGAACTTTTCGCCTCGCGCCGCAGCTGTCGCAGCGAGATCGCCGGAGGAAGCCGGCTGTGGTATTCATTACTGTACTGCCGCGTGTACAGAGTGATTCAAGACTTCCTGCCCTCGAAACGTCGCATTCTGACGAACGAACTCGGAGGCCCCTTCGGCAAAATTTTACCCGAAGTTTAGTTTCTAGGTTCGCCTACGATACGTGGAGACTGAGATTATATGGCCTCACGTTGAAAAATTGATGTTGTCGTTCTTACAAAAATCCTCTAAAATAGGCATCAAGTGTAAAATATTCTAAACATAAGATTTATGCTTATATTTTTCTACAGGAGGAAATTTCTTCTCAAAACAAGAGGGATAAATCTTATGTTTATAGTATTTTATGCCAGGTGCCTATTTTAGAGGATTTAGAGGATTTTAAGAACAAGAATATCAATTTTCCAGTGCAGGGGTATGTTGTGACATGTTTTTTTATCTTGACTTATTTATCTTGACAGAAATAATGGATAGAAAATCGCGAAATGGTTCCTTTAGAACATAAAATACTTTTCCCTGAATTCATTTCATTAAAATCGGAATAATATTCCAGTTGAGATAAAAAAAACTATAATATTATAATTGATATTACAGTCGATAAAAAACTGGTTTGGTAATAGCAAAGTAAATTTTCGAGCCTCTCAAAATTTTCCGTCGTAATTGAATAAAATTAACAATATGTTCGTAGCTGAAATTTTTTGCAAATGTATGATATACTGTTTCTGGTAATAAATGCAATTTTCATTCATAAAATGATTGAAATAGAGCATATGGGCGGACGAGGTTAACCTATAATTAAGGTCCAGCAGGAGGGTTGTGGAGACCTCTGAAACTACTAATCGGGATACATATTTTATACGTGGCTCTTTTAGCCTTCGCTACTGAGCAACTAAGCTCAGTGTCACTCTCTTAAAATGTATCAGTAAAACGTCACTGAAAATAGTGAAACATCACTGAAAATAGTGAATATACATTGATTTGCAGTTACAAGTGTTGCATTTTCAGTGCTCAGTGCTCAGAGCTATACTTATAACTGATATCAGTGACTATTCACTGATTCACTTTAAGAGAGCAGGGCAAGATGGCTTTGTCACTGTATATTCATTTTTTATTATAACAGAAAATATACGGTTAACAGGATCATGGCGGACATTAATATATAGAAAAAGGCTATCATGTTTGTACAATCAGTCAGAACAATTAGTTGCCCGAGAACTTGTGACTTGGAAATTCGAAAATATAGAATATCTAGCCTCGGTCTCCCTTTACTCTCCTAAAATGAATCAGTCAAACATCACTGAAAACAAATATACACTGATTTGCAGTTATAAATATAGCAAGTGCTCAGTTATAAATATAGAAAATGCTCAGTGCTATACTTATAACTGATATCAGTGACTATTCACTGATTCACTTTAAGAGAGTAGCTTAGCGTGTGAGGTAAAAGTAGGAGTAAGAAATAAAACAACTTTATTTCACTTAAATACACGTCTGATCTCTAGCTCGCTTACGCCGGAAGCATTATTGAACAGAAAGACTTTGGACGTATCGGCTTTTCGGATCTTCTTCTTCCAGCTGTCACTTTTAGATCCATTATCGTACACTTTTCAATAGCTATATTAAATTCTGCGCGAGCATGAAAATCGTATGACTTGCATTAACAGTCGTAAAAAACAAGCGGCATTTCGTCGCAGGAAACGAGTGACAGTTGTCGTAAAGGTTGGGTATGAAAGCAAAGCATATTTTCTTCATTTCAGAAGATATTCTATAAAACCTATGAAAAGAGAAGGAAATATTCTTACTTATAAAAATTTATAAATAGTGGCGAAGAGAAGAAGATTCAAAAATATTCTTATTCTATAAAAATATCTGTTAAAAGTGGAAAAGGTCTTTTTGCATAGAGAATACAAACCTTTATACCTTTTTGTATGGATCACCTGATTGTACGAGACACCCACGCCAGCACCTGTGTCTGACGGTGAGTTGTATCGCCTCTGCGTGCCTCCTATATCCGGCCCGCAATATAGGCGATATTTATTTTTGTAAAGATTAAGCTGCGAATAACATTTTTCAAGAGGTCAAATCGTCCCAGATTTCTTTCAAGAATATGGTACTTCAAAGGCAGGAAGCTTTTGTTTTGAATCAGCCTGTATGTCTGCCCTTTTGATATGCATATTCTCTTATTAGCGAAACGTCGACTCGGTACCGAAGATCGCATGCGCGATCGTGATTTGACTAGCCGATCAGGTATTGCCCGGCGCGGAAGTATCGGATATCGCGGCGGCAGAGATAAAGAGAGAGAGAGAGAGAGAGAGAGAGAGAAGAGTAACTGCGCAGAAAGGGGGACACGGGACAGGACGAGATGGGGATGGACGAAAGTACAAAATTGATCAGATTCGCCGACACATCGATGCATATCGAGCCTATCGAGATTCTCGCTCGCAAAACAAAACGCTCCCGGCTCTGCGCTCTGCTGCTTAATCGAATAGAACAAAGCAACGACAAAGTAGACGGGAGGCTGTATCTGCATGCAGCCGATAGGCGATAGACGCAATCAAATCGAAGAAGCGCATTCCGATCAATTTGGACGAGCGCGATGCACGCGCAGATAATGCATTCGATAATCCATCGGGGTCGTAGACTGGGAGAAAAAGAGGGGGAGAGACAAAACGACTTGAAAATCTATTCGTGATATATAGAGTTGATTTTGCTGCGAAATAAAGTTTATTTCCGCGAGTAAGCTTTAAATCCCACAAATAAATTTTCGGCTACTTTTTTCTCAGTGTGTCCTCGTCCACATTGAGGAAAGAATTTTGGAAGCTTGGAAATTTATTTCTGTGATATAATGACTCACTTCTACGAAATGAAGCTCGTTCCTGCAAACATGAAATTTATATCACACATATAAATTTTCGGCTATTTTTTATCTCAATGCAATACACAGAGAGAATGATTTCTTTGGATTTAATACATTTTATGTGACAAGTAGAGAGGAATAGACAAGAAGAGCCAACGCGGATGCTGGTGCGAAATTTCAACCTCAGGAGGATAATAACCTTTAACAGTGTCAAACGCACGCTCCGAAATTTCTTGGACTTTTCAACGTGCGCGAAGAATCCACCTTCCATGTTGGAATCGATCCTATACTGCGAAGAAATACTTGAAAATTTACTCGTAGGATATAAAGTTTTTATATAAATTTCTGTGAAATATGAAATTTACTTCTGTGAATATATTCCTTGCATCCCATAAATAAACTTTCAAGTGTTTTTTCGCAGTGTATAATCCCGATTGTTATTAATATTTTCGTTCTCCTATCCTTCAAACTCTTTATTTTGATAAAATAATAATAATTTTTTTTTATACGTATTAAGTGTTGCGAAAAATAAACTGTTTCGAGAGTTTAATTTTATTAAATTTATCTATTAGAGAAAGAGAGAGAGAGAGAGAGAGAGAGAGAGAGAGAGAGAGAGAGAGAAAGAAAGAGAAATACATCAAATAAACCAATTTTTATTCAACAAACACGATTGTTTGGACGAAATAATTTATTCTTGGTTTGAAGAAGAAAATTGTTTCTCTCTCTCACTTCTAATTTTTCTCATTTTATCTCATTTATTAATAATATTAATAATTCTCTTTCTTTCTTTTATCTCAAAACAGTTCGACAATTCCGCTTAAATAATTTTAAGAAACTTGACATTCCTTTTTTTGCTATAATGGCGATCTTTCCGTTACTTCATTGTATACACTCTCTTTTCACCGTGATTTTCCATCTAAATACACTATCATTAATTCTTTATATTGACCACGGTTTGGTTAACTTCACCGATCATACAAGAATAATTATAGTGCATCCTTAAAAAAGCTTTTTCATGCTCTACTTACGAGTGATCGTTAAAACTAATGCCACAGTCGATACGTAACGGTTATCGACATTATGTCTAATGACGCCGTGGTTGCTTTTGGATTTTTAACCAAACATTATTTTGATCCAAACAGTAGATTAACGTTAGATTAAGATAATGAAAAACGAGACGTTTGAAATAATAACAGTTTTCCACCAAGTAACGTGATTTAATTCAATGACACGGAATTTGAAATATAATTAAATAATGAAATATAATTAAATAATGCAATGTGATTAAAGAAGAATTTTATTTTTGTAGGCATTAGTGTTTTTGTCATCGAACAACGTGGTCTAATCTAATTAGAAAGGAACGACACTTGAGATAAAATTATACTGTTTGAGTTCAACAAATCCAAGTCGAACAAATGGTAACATTAAATCCAATGAAACCGTCCTCTCTATGCAGCGATGACTTCGTGCTGTTTGCGTTTCTCGAGAGAGGTAAACGCGCGCGCGCATGTATATATACGAAGATAATTGTTTAAAGGAATATAATGAAGAAAAACGCACAGGATAGGTCGTTGAGCGCTTCGCGAGTTGTTGACGTGCATTATTAATATATACAGAGAAAATATTGCAGAAAAATTACGTTAATTAACCTTTTCGTATCTACACAGAGAGAACGATTTATTGAATCAAATAAATGTTTCTTTGGAATAGTCCAAACAAATTATTTAATTGACACAACAAAAATATTTCTTTGGAACTAAGCCGCAAATAAATATTTTTGTTGCGTCAAACAAAATTTTGTTCGATCAATCAAAAAATTCGTTTGGACTATTCCAAAGAAGTGTTTACTTGATTCAATCAAATCGTTCTCTCTGTGTATGCAGGACATATTCCTCCATTTACGAAAAAATCATAACTTTAAGATAAATAGTTCTATCGATATCTACCTCGACTTGTTTTAAAAAGGAAAGTTAAGCCCGAATAAGTTAGCATATTTTTAAATTTAACATATTCAATAAGATATGGTTATCTAAACTTTTTAAAAAAAACCAACTTTCAGCTTGCATAACGTCTCCTCGGGCGTTTCTCCGTCTCGCTCAGCGAATTTATAAAAAAGAGGACCGCGTTTTGGCAAACAAACTGCTATCTATAAAAATGATATAACTGTATTACAATAGCGACAATCGTCAATAGCATATGCGAAGTGACAGATTTTGACCTGAGATCGGAGATGCGTGTGTTCAGAAGTTCTTTGCGGCCATTATCTGAGATGTACCTCAAATTATCTGTATTACCTCAAATTCAAACTTTTACATTCTGTTTGTAATTAATGATCAGAGAAAAGAAAACCTAATTCGAGTTTATATTTGAAATATATCAATGTTTAAGCTTTTTCACGGGATTTTCACTTTTAGTTGAAATTTTGATGGTAGATTTGGAATCAACGACCCCCGAAAGCTTTTGTAATCGTTTCAGTGTGAAACATATCTCTTCAGAGGAAGCCGGAGGTACGAAAGAGTTAGGATCATATTTTACTTTGAAATGTTTCCAGCATCAAACTGGACTATACTGCGCGGTCCAGCCAGACACACCCTGTAGATTTTTGTGTAGCGCGTTTTTACTTCTCGAGAGAGACGCAAACGGCACGGAGGCCATTGCTGCGGGAAAAGAATACGACCTCAATGGATTACCGGATGTATCGGGATTTCTCGAATGGGGCCGGTGTGCCGGCGGTATCCACTAGAATAAATACCGTGGTCTGAATTCTATCATTAAATACATATACAGGGTGTCTTAGACACTCCTCGATTTTTGTGGAGACGTAGAACGGATTGAGGTCAAAAGTTCTATACCGTTTTACGATATTCGCAATAAATCTCGAGATGTTAATTAAAAAAAATTGGTGAATAATCACGCGTGATATAGCTGTAGATGAGCTGTAGTGACAATGTGTGCTGTTGTGTGCTTACACTGAGAAAAAAATTTAAAAAAAAACGTTTATTTAGATACAATTGTGAACATATTTGTTTAAATTAAGTAATTATTTTCTAAAATTAAATAAAGAAGTTTTAAATATTTAAATATGAGTTTATATTTAAAAATAAATTATATATAATAATAAATAAATAATATTAATAATTATTATATATAATAATAAATATATAAATTATGTATAATAATTATATTTAATATAAAATTTTTAAACATAAATTTCTTTCTTTGATTTTAAAAAATACTTAAGTTACTTAAGTTAAACAAATATCCTAGTATCTAGACGTTTTTTGAAATTTAGTAAATTCTTTTCTCTGCGTATATTAGGTTTAATTGAACAAAAAAGTTTTTTATCATTTCGTAAATAACCACGTAAAGTTTCAGTTATTAAGGAAAGAAAATTGTTACATGATTGTGTGCGATAATGAACAAATCTTCTTTAATTAATATCTCGAGATTTATCGTGAATATCGCAAAATAGTTTTGGACTTTTATGTTCATTTCAATTCGTTCTTCGTTTCCACAAAAATTGCGGAGGAGAATCTGGAATATCCTGTGTGTATATATATGTGTATATATATATATATATATATATATATATATATATATATAAATATAAAACAACATATATATGTGTACGTGTGTGTCAGCGGGCGCGCATGTGACGATATTCTAATTTCGTGCGGCGGTTCCCGACATAACTAACGTAACACCGATAAATCCATCGCGCGGAATCGTGCCGGCCAGAATTTCCACGCCAAACAATATGAATGCGGGGAATGCGAGGAATGAATGAGAGAATGAAACTATCGACCGTGTATCATCGCCGTGCGGTAATAGCCAGGCGCGATGGCCACGTGACCAAATAATTTTCCGTATCTGACTTTCCGATCGAATCTCCACGGCGACTAATAACACAATCGGGAATCTAATGGGCATCCTTAGGCCCGGTCCGATAGTTAGCTGATTAATACACTCGAGTTGGCACGTGAGGTATGGAGTGTGTTCTTCCTTTGCTTCACCGAATCGTCCGGTTCTATTCCTCCGCGACCTTCTATTTTGACTGCGACCTCTTTCCATTCGCATTTTTATCGCTTTGGCAACGACGGGAGATTCCTTTTGGCAACGGGACGCGAGCATCTGTGAAACACGCGTTGACTTACGCTGTGGTTCACACGGCGTCTCCATGTTTCTCGGGCGAATAAACGAAAGGAAAGAAAATCGTAAAGCTACCATTTGGGGGATTTGCGGGCGAAGCGTTTATGAAAAAAGTAACGGCCATTACGTAAATGAAGAAATTGACACATCGATGGTGCTTAAATAGCGCTCACTGAATTACACGTATTCTTCAATTCACTATTTGAGTAACGCTGTAAAGAACTTGGGGAAAACATCGTCGGAAAAAAGCACATATACAGTATATAAGGTGTTCCAGAATAATCTCCGCGGTGTTCCAGAAGCTCTCCTGGAGGTACAGTATGGATTGAAGTAAACATACATGTCATTTACTATTTTGCGATATTCGCAATTATTGAGATATTAATTTAAAAAAATTTGCAAATGATTACGCGAGATATGGTAGGTGAACTGCAGAGACGACATCTTTTTATATTATATTTTCGCATGTTTTTCGTTTTTCTATATTGTAATTTTATGTGATAAATACAAATGCCACATAAATTATTCATAAGGGATGTAGTTTTTTCAGGTCGACTACACCGAGAGAAAAAATATCTAAGAAATAAAAAATATTTATTCGATGGATACTAATAACATATTAATTTGTGTATTAAAATATAAAATATTTTTGAAATAAAAAAATATGTATTTTCTTAAAATCTTAGCTTTTCAATAAAAACTGTTTATTCTATTTGAATATATAAAATAATTTAAATTTAAGCAAATATTGATGTCTAGCAAATAATTTTTTATTTTTTAGAAATTTTTTCTCAATGTAGTAAAGTTATTGAGAATTTATGTATCAAACGTTAAATTCTAAAATAACTGAAATATTTTGTAAAATATTGCTTTTTTATATCAGATAAAATAAGGAATAAATTGTGTAGTTGAAAGGGAAAAATATCACAGTCAGTCAGTTTTTTCAATACAATTTATTTCTTAAACATTTTTCTCTAATATAAAAAAACAAATCTTTTTAGAATTTAATGTTAGGTGTTTCACCCTACATTCAAAGAAAAAACATGGAATGGCAACTGTATAGATGATTCAACTATGATTCAACTATACAAGTTTTGCATGCAGAATTAATGTATATATAATTTAATAAACTATTTTGTAGTTATTGTGACTAAAGCTGAAAGAAAACTACGTAGTTATAATATAGTCTTCGTAACTATTCAGCTTCTGTTGCAATAATTACGAAATAATTGATTAAATTATATACATTTCAATTCTCGTAAAATATACAAAACTCACGCATAGTCACCACCATTATCATGTCTTTCCTCTGAATGTGTATATCACCTAATGACAATAACGACCTATAAATATGCAAAAGAAGTAGATCAATGGCGACCCGAAAACACGAATCTTGCCGTGTAACATATTTACCAATATGAATTCGCGAAGCTAAAGCTATTTTGAATCTCTCGTCGCTCGGGACGACGGGCCGCAGGTGGTAAGTTTTCATTTTTCCAACTTTTAACGATCCAATCTCGAGGAAAACTTGAGAAATACGCTCGGCTCATGCGCGCGTCCGCGTCGACAATTCGTTCCGCTCTGGCGTGGCGTGGCGATCGGAACTGATTGAGAGTAAGTGACATTTTCTCCAAAAGCTCGAATAATATCGGGAAAATTATCCGTCCTTCTCGCGGTATCCGCCTTCCGCTTCGACTCCTCGGGGATAAGCGAGCGCTAAAAATGTCGATCCCGTTGTACGTTGCAGGCGTTATTCGCCACGCACGTCAACGGAATCGTTTCGTCCGCTTTATCCCGCGGGTCGCGGAAACACGAACTTTCGGTGTTTGTTTTTCGCATTAGCGGAATCGGAGCGAGCGGGGCGAATTAAGAATGTTAAGTGTGCGCCACGTTCTCTCCCGCCATCTTCGTCCCGTTATTATTACGTCGTCACGCCCGAGAGAGCAAGTTGGTAAATCCGATTGGAATGCGAGCGCGATACTACACTGTAAAAAATCTTGCACAGTACGTAAACAAATGTTCCAAAAAGTCCACTCTAAATTTTCGAAATTAACTCATTCATATGTTTATTCGTATGTTATTTATATTATGTACTAGTCTATACATAATGTAAATAACACACGAATGAACATATGAATGAGTTATTTTCGACACAAAATTTAGAGTGGACTTTTTGGAACATTTGTTTACATATTGTGTACGCAAGATTTTTCACAGTTTATAGAGAGTGTTTGACACAAAACCACGTGTGAAGATAGACTACGAGGAGCCCTAGCATTTTGCAAGCAACCACGTAAAAGGAAGGTATGATTTTTAGGCGATTAGGGGACTGCTAGGTGAACGCAAATTTCTTATTTTTTCCCGTAGAATTAAAAAATCGACCTTAAAATTACGCCAAGTAAAGGGAAAAATGGTTATAGACATTTAAACGTTGATTTTCCTTGAAAATCATGCTTTTTCCAACACTGCCATCTTAAATACCTTTGACCCTTTTAGAGGTGCTAAATCTCACGTTACATAGGAGACTTATTTTCCCAAAACTTGATAATGATATGAGAATATACTCTAAGCAGCAAAGAAAAAGCAACAGTCAATTAAAAAAGTATTAACTATCAAAGTAGTGCAAAAGTGATTTTATAGTCCAGCTTTTTCAGGATTATACAGGGCATTAATAAACGAAAGCATATAAGGAGCCTTTTCTCGAGCATATAGTAGTTTTCGCCGCTCAAATCGCTCCGCTTAAGACAGAGCTCGGAATTAGTTGCCTATTTCGACCGACTGACTGCTACTTTTTCTCTGCTGCTTAGAATATATTCTCATATTATTATCAAGTTTTGAAAATTAAATAAGTCTCCTATGTAACGTGAGATTTAGCACTTCTAAAAAGGTCAAAGATATTTAAGATAGCAGTGTTGGAAAATGCATGATTTTCAGGGAAAATCAACGTTTGTCTATAACTATTTTTCCCTTTACTTGGCATAATTTTAAGGTCGATTTAATTCTACGGGAAAAAATATGAAGGAGAAAATAGGAAATTTGTGTTCACCTAGCGGTCCCCAAATCGCCTAAAAGTCATACTCTCCTTTCGAGATATTGAGGACAGAGGACTGGCGGACTGAAGCGCGCGAGGTTATGGGACGAGCTCTGTTAGCTCATCGGAAATGGCTGAAACCAGGAATATGCGATTTATGGAATTGTGTATCGCGGTGCAACCCTTTTTAAGAATCGCAATGAACGCGATATGTCACATCACACAGTTGTGTATCGCAAATATGATCTTAAGGCTCCTTGTACTTCGCTGCAGTCATGTTGAATTTGTGACGTCGGAAGCGACGACATACTGACGAAAGTTACGTGCCATTTCTAGATAAAGATAAATATGGACGAGGAAGCACTTGAGACTGTTTGAGCATACTTGTAAAATTGCCCAGAAGGTATCCCTTTCCCCTGGCGATTAATAAATAGTCGTATAATAAGTGAGATATGCAGACAAAACAGATTCATTTCATTATTTCACCATTTGTTATACGATTATTTATTGAGCATCGAAGAGATACCTTTACGACAATTTTACTTTTGTACTTAAGCAACCTCAAATGCTCTGTCGTTCATACTTATTTTTCTTCAGAAATGGCACGCAATTTTCATCAACATGTCATTCCTCTCTTCTGATGTCACAAATTCAACATGGCCGGCAAGGCATAAGGAGTCTTAAATCGCGCGCGATTTTATATCGCTAATGTGACCGCGCTCGTCTATCTTTTTTCATTAATATCTCGAAATTTGACATGGTTGTCTGCAAAATAACAGGAATCCTCGTGTTCTGATTTGCTCCACCTTCACACGTCGTTTTGTGTATCTTGCGTCAGACACCCTGTAATTAACCTGCTATTGCCGCGCCCCCATCCTCTTCGAGTCTCTCTCTCTCTCTCTCTCTCTCTCTCTCTCTCTCTCTCTCTCTCTC
>NW_022639499.1:1642131-1648369 GCF_010583005.1 Odontomachus brunneus
CTCTCTCTCTCTCTCTCTCTCTCTCTCTCTCTCTCTCTCTCTCTCTCTCTCTCTCTCTCGCTTTCTCTCACATACAGACACATACATACATACACACACATATACACACACGCTCATACGCTGCAAATAGATAATAACTATTCCGCGGGGCAAAATCGGCTAACTTTCCGCGACGTATTTGTTACGCTTCGCCCGATGCAATCTAACAATGTCCGCAATTTGCGGAAACCCGGATTGGATTGGGAGCCCATTCAAGTAGTAACGGGAATAGCTCACCTTAATCAAGATCCGCGGTAGCCAATTGCCAATTATGTTACAAAGAGCGTTCGATATTACCATCATCGCCGGCTGCTAATTTTGATACGAGTTGCCGTGATACCCGGCCGAATTCACGTTCCCAATAACCACTTGCTCGTTTGCGCGCGCGATGAGAGGATGCAAGGAGGATTTCAACCACCTCGTAGGATCTTTCTCTCTCTCTCTCTCTCTCTCTCTCTCTCTCTCTCTCTTTTAGCCACTCACTCGCTCAATCGCTCTCTCTGTATCTCTCTCCTTAATACCCTTTTTCCCTCCGTGTTTCGAAAGAGGCATGGATCCGATAGGCCGCGTGTTGGTACTTTCGACTATTCCGCCAAGTGCTTTCATTCCAGGGTTACTCTCGCAACAAACGCCGATTACATCGTGCCCGGTTCCGAGATCGTCATTCGGATCGATACACCGCTCTACCATGTATTCGTGCTTAGTGAGGCCACTTTCGAAATAAACGACACGTGTTCCCGTTTAAGGAGACTGTAGGAACGAAATGAGTTCGTTAAAAATTAATTTGATCTTGAGCTGTATATATATAAATTGATATGTTATCTAATTCCCCGTGTAATATTTTTAGAAGAATCGATTATTCAAGACTTAAGATACTAAATCTGTAGAAATATAATTTTGTTTGATCCTACGAGAAAAAAATACCTAAAAAATGAGAGATATTCGGTGGCCACCAATATAACATACTTATGCTAGTAAAAATATTTTTATAATAATGAGAAGTATTTATTTTTATATAATAAGAAGATATCTTTATATAATAAGAAAAAATATATTCTCTCGAAATGTCAACTTTTTATGAAAGCAATTATTCATTCTATTTACATGAACGAATTTAGATTCAAATATATATGTTATTAGTATCCACTGAATAAATATTTTATATTTTTTAGATATTTTTTTCTCTCAGTGTAGTAAGTTTATGAGTGGTCTCGTAAATGCCACTGTATATGTGTGTATGTGTATGAAAATATGACACTAAACCTTACAATTTCCTTGAGAATGAAATCTTTGCGATAATATGAAAATATCTCCAACATGCAGACTGGAGACTTATGCAGAAGTAGTATGAATTTTAATGTATCAATCGTGTAGAAGCAGTGCGAGATTTCATGTATCAATCGAGCATATCAGATTGCTTTAGTTCTGCAACTTACGATATTTGTCAAGATGATAATTCCTCTAAATATAGACGTGAATGGCAAACACACACACACACACAACTATGATAAAATGAGATCTCTATTAACGCCATTATCTAAAGCATTTTTGGAGATGTTTCTCCTCTGCTGCAGCAACCGCAACAATCGCATCAAGAGGATTTATTCCGCGACTTGACGCAGCGCGGCGATGCCAATTAATAATTTTCATTCTGAGAAGGAAATTACGTAAACTCGGGAAATAAAACGCAGAATCTTCTTT
Source organism: Odontomachus brunneus (assembly GCF_010583005.1). Lineage (NCBI taxonomy): Eukaryota > Metazoa > Arthropoda > Insecta > Hymenoptera > Formicidae > Odontomachus > Odontomachus brunneus. The sequence continues at coordinate 1,643,872 of NW_022639499.1, forward strand.
CGCGCTTTTAGTTGTTTTTCCTCTCCCGTGACTCTATTTACGAATCGCTGTTTATCGACGAATATAATAAGCGACCCCCTTCGATCAAAATATTTGCGCGTTAACGTGGAAACGTGTTCAAATATATGTCCGCCATTGCAGAGACAGATGGATCACGTATCTTAAAAATACATAAATGCTTTTTTCGCCTCAGCGTTGAATTTTTTACTTGTATTTTTTTCGCATAGAAATGTCTTAGTATTTTTTTAAATGCTAATCAGATTCCAGTTAGAATGTCCAACTTTGTTCTAAAATAGATTATCCTACTACGATATCGATTGGGAGTCGCATTCTTGTCCTAAACATGGATTCTTTGCCGAGAATCGGAATAGAAATATTAATCTTTTAAAAATTTGTGGTCAATATTTTAACCTCACGTAAGATTAAAAATGTCTGTAGTTTTATATATAATATAGAATACACACATTTATACATCTGAGAATAATTTGACGATTTCATACATTTTTAAATCGGAATAATCTGTCGTCATATATTTATGTATATTTTTGAATATTTATGTATATTTTTTATTTTCTTAGCTTGAACGCCTTTTATTAGTTTCTTTATAATGATTTTTTTCGCAAGCACTTTGAGATTTATCTTTTACAAGTATGCGCGTATATACTTGTAATGAAAAAATACTCAAGGTGTTTCAAATATTTTGTCTTGGTTAACCAGAAATCTTGCGGTTGACCAGAATCTCGTCATTTTGAACGGAATTCTGGTAACTTGAAGTGGAATTCTAGTTCGTATCTTACTAGACATTCGGTTAATTTAACCGAATTCCTTCTTTCTTCTATACAGTTGAGATGAATCGATTTGAGGATGAATTCGGAAGTTTTCCAAATAATTGAAGTTGCGATTCTGACAAGATTCTCTCTAACAACTTGTAAGTGGGAAAGCCAGAAAAGAGCGAAAGAAAGAGAGAAGATAGAGACAGACAAACAAGATTTCTGGCTGAACAAAATTCGCAATATATTTTGCTTAATTTTAGTTTAAAATTTAAACCAGAGAAATCTTTAGGAAAACCTTAAGAACCACCAAATTGGACTTGCCTGGGTTTTCCACTTAGATTCGAATGTTTAAAACATTACACCTCTAACCAGAATCCGCATAGATTATTCTCGAAATTGCCTCTAGAACCTGTGATTATTGTGGGAGATCGGATCCCAATGAGATCCCAGAAGTATTTTCTATAGGGATTCTTACGGGAAGATAGCTATCACACACATGTGTGAGCGTAACGTATCAAACGAAATCAGACGATCGACTTTGGTGTCTTTGAGAAGAGCCTGAAAGAGGGGAAAAGAATCCAATAGCCGGGCTAAAATCGCGGAGGTCGCTGAGGTCGTGCCCGAAGCGGCGGGAGATTAAGGGTCGCGTGAATACGTTATGAAATGGATAACAAAAGTGCTAATGCGCAAACACGTGCAACGTAGCAGCAGCAGCAGCAGGAGCAGCGGCATGGGAGTTAAGCGGCTCGATAAATCGCTCCGTCGGCATAACGAACGTTCCTTCGTTAGAGCTGTATTGTAGTCGCGTAGCGACGGTTGCCCGGTAGCGTCGGGCAAGAACGTGTGCTCGCAATCAAGATGTTCGATAGCCAAGAACCAATTAAGATTACAAAGAGGAGCCGATGGCTACAATATTACTGCATTAACCGAGACGGACCCGAATCGCGCTCCGCCGTCGCGGAACTCCGCGCGCGCGCGCGACGTCGGGTTATTCCCTTAAATATAACCTCCGTCCGACGCTTGTTAAACTTAATGAATTCCGAAGCGTGCACGCGCGGGCACATAGGGGACGATATTATTTGTCAATCTTGTTAATTTACATGCTACCTTGATGAACTCATCTATCGCCGGATAAAGTTTCACGTGGAAACCGCGCGCGTGTGTGTGTTTGTCTTCATAATAATTAAACGCGAGACACACAGGTCTGTCGTGTGCGTGCGTCAGCATAGAAATTTTTTAAGATTCTCCCGGATGCGCCATAGCATTCCGATAAAAACGCTCGAATTAGTCTCCAAGTTGCATTATTCCGACCGCACGGGAAAGAGAGGAAATTCTGAAAAATTCGGAGGAAAAGAGAGATTCTGGCTAACCTCAAATAAGATTAGCCGGAACTGTTCAACTGTTAAACAATCGCGAAGTTGGATCAACTAGAAATCTTGTTTGGTGTCTGTCTTCTCACTTCCTTTCGTTCTTTTCTTTTGTCGTTTAACTCCTTCTCTCTCTCTCTCTCTCTCTCTCTCCTCCCTTCCACTCAGAATCGCAACTTCAATTATTTGATAAACGCTCGAATTATTCTTCAAGTTGATTTATCCTAACTCCATAGGAAAGAGAAGAGATTCTGGCTAACTCTGAATAGGATTTCTGATTAGTCGGAACCTGCAACTGTTGAACAACTGCGAGTTTTGTTCAACTAGAAATCTTGTTAGTCTGTCTCTCTTTCTTCCTATCTTTCTTTCATTATTTTTTTCGGCCTTCTGGCTTTCCCACTTAGAATTGGTAATCGGGAAATCGGTATAGATCCTAATTAGATACCAGAAAATTTTCTATTAATTAAGATAACAGTAGGATTCCCAATTGGTATTGTAATACGATACATCGGTTTGGAACAAGTCGGACGATCGGAATCTATATGCTACATTTTGGGAAATTTCCATATGAGAGCCCGCATAGAAATGTCTCAAGATTTTCCCAGACGCAGTATAGATTTCGATTAGAATGCCCAAACTTGTCCCAAAGTTGGTTATCCCATTTCACGATGGCCAATTGGGAATTCCATTCTAACTCCAAACACGACTCCCCTGTCTAGATTCGAAACAGCAATTCTACGGGAGATCCCTTTTTTTCAGTCAGTAACTCTCATGACATGAAACAGCCAATCCTATCTTGATATGCCAAGTAGAATAAATAGTATCCATATAAATAGTATCAGGTCATTTCTCCCTGATGAAATGGACTGAAATGTTTGTGAAACGTTAGAGTCAGACAAAGAAGAATCCACGCTGCTCAAACTTGGAAATTAAATCTAACATTCATGGACACCACAAAAGCCTCAAATATCAAATAGTGTCTAGTAGAATAAACGGTAAAAAACATTTAAAACACTTTGTATCTTCTGCTGAATAATGAAATTGTTCAGTAAATCAAGGTATGTTTTATCCAATTCTAATGTAAAACGAAAGTGAGAAAGAATATCGGATTTCCCACTTGGAATCGCATATTTGGAGCATTACGCCTCTAACCAGAACCCATAATCGCTTTGGGGAATCGGACTGGATGCCAATTAGATCCCAAGAAATTTTCTGTGCGAGTGTACGTACGTGTGTGTGTGTGTGTGTGCGCGTGTTCAGAGTCTCTTCACTTTCCGGCGCGACGTGGGCCGGCGATATGTTCTCGGCTTTTTAACGCGATTAATTGTGCCTCAGACCGGAGTGTGACCGGACGCCGAATGGAAATTCCATCGAGGCGAAGCCCGTCCGGGATTAATCGAAGAACGTGCGACGCGTTCGTATCACGGATGTATTTTTTTTTACCTCGTCTGTCTCGCGTGCGCGATGTTAAATTGCAAAATACCCGCGTACGGACATTCATTCGTCTTCCCGCAGAAAAGCGAACGAGCGCGCGCGCGAGAGAGAGAGAGAGAGAGAGAAAGAGGGAGGGATAAAGAGAGGGAGAGACGAACTCGCGCGAATTTCCCGGCAAACGTCGCAAATCGGAAAGCTCATATTTCGAAAGTAACTCTTCATTTGGCCGGAGGCATGTGGCTCGTCGTATGCGCGCGTTTCCTTCCGGTGGGCCGGCCGTGTGCTCGCAGAGCTGTATGATTTATTCAGACGACGCGCGGCGTAACCCGCGAATATTGTTTGCGCGACGGTCCATGGTACCAAGAGACATCGGCGTTCCATAAACAAACGGCGCATATATTTGGGGAAATAAGAACGGCTCGCGCGGAAGCATCTGCACCGTTCGATTGCGTTTGATGCATGTGCGCGCCGGCGAAGGGCGGCGCGGGTGTGCACTTAATAAAACCGACGACACATACACGCGGGCGCCGCACTTGTCGTGGGACAAGAAACGGCGCGCCGAAAAACAATCGCGTATTTGCCGTAGGGAACACACGTCGTCACAGCGGAGCCGAGGGACAGAGGGGAGGGAGGACCGCGATGTAATTAAGTGTCGCGCGGCTTTCCTAATTTCGCGCTTTCACGTTCGCGAGATGGCCGCCCCTCGCTCGGTGGTTTCTCATCCGCGAGGAGAAGGCGATGCCGCGCGCTAATATTTCTTTCGCGCGTAACATACATCATAACCGCCATTGCATCGCGTCTCTCAAGTGGCAGAGACAGACGACGGCAGGGTCGCGATATATCTCCCGAAGTCCAAAGTTCGCGCGCGCACGAGCGAGCGAGAGAGAGAGAGAGAGAGAGAGAGAGAGAGAGAGAGAGAGAGAG
>NW_022639499.1:1648403-1655903 GCF_010583005.1 Odontomachus brunneus
GAGAGAGAGAGAGAGAGAGAGAGAGAGAGAGAGAGAGAGAGAGAGAGAGAGAGAGAGACAGGGATGGTGGCGCGTTAGATTGCGAGATAACTCGTCCATCAGTACGAAATGGTTAATTCACATTCGCGCGATACGTTTGCCCCATAGGCGCTTCGGCGTATCCTCCGCCAGGAATCGACCTAAGATGCATCATGCAAATAAGAACCGATGCATATCTCGTCGTTAATGAGCTCTCTTACCACACCTCTCCCTCTCTCTCTCTCTCTCTCTCTCTGGCGGCAACACGTAAATTGTGAATTAACCCGCCGGCTGGAGCACGCGTGATACACGCAGAAGATCGAAGCTCGTTGATCCCTAAAGCGGAAGAATCTAGAAAGGAAATGGAGAAAGGGGGCTGAAGAAAAAAAAAAAAAACAGAGGAAACGGAGGAAGAAAGAAAAAGAGAAAGAGAAAATGTATAATTTATTACGCGCTCTTTGAATATATCTCCTAAAGCGCATCGTAATTATATATATTAATAGTAATACAAAATTTAAAGGATTAAAATGAGTTGAGGATTAAAATCCTATTAAATATGTAGATATTTAGATACAAATTGGGAGTGTGGAAGATAAATTTATAGCAAAATATGTGTTTTACACATCACTGGGCTAAAATTAGAAATTAAGTAACGGCAAAAATAGGGGAGAGACAAAGAGAGAGAGTGTGTGTGTGTGTGTGTGTGTGTGTGTGTGTATGTATGTGTTACGTATGTATATCCGAGGCAGAATTTGGATCCCGATCTCAATATTCCGTTTAACGTCTCCCTTGATACTCTGAAGCTTACTTCTTATGAATTCTATTTAGCCCACTAACTTTGGCGAAAGGTTCTATTCGCAGCCTACAAGTGGCATTTTGTCCGCTTTCTGCCACTCAGAGATGCCAAAGTACGACTTTAGAGCCTCCATGTGTGTGTATCAAACATACACTGATCTTTACAGATCTATGCGGATGTTAAGTTGGAAACTTACGATGTGCGATTTCATGCATACTTCTGGCATGCATGCTGACTCGGTTCACTGCGTGGATCCTTCCGATGCACGATAGCGATCGTGCAGTGAACTGAACTGCCGATCAGCATGTACATAAGAAAGCACGAAATCGTGCATCATGCGATGGCTCGAGAAAGTTGAGGTCGGAGGTGTGGGACTGAAATTTCGAGCCGGGGTCGAAAGAGCGACACTGCCCCGACACCGCTCGTGATTTCGGCCGTCGGGTCGCGGACATTGAAACGCCAGCGGAGGATGCGGCGGCCCGATGGCGGGGGTGATCCTGAATCGGGGTGACCGCGGTAAACGTATGCATGAGCCCCGGTAAACTCGTTCCAGGTGCCTCTGGGTCTCTGCTGCTTAATTCAAGAGGCTATTTCGTCCGCGTGAAATGCGTGACTGCTCACGCCCAGAGCATTAAATCGCGCTGCGCGCCGCGCATGCGTCCACAATTAAAAGGGGCGTAATGTCATCGACCTTGAGAACCCTGAGGAGAACGACCAAGTACTCTCGAACGACGACGACGACGACGACGACAACGACGACGACGACGACGACGACGACGACGACGACGGTCGATCAACGTCGCGACAACACGGAAGAAACGATCGTCGCGCCATGAGGAGTGTGTATCTATGTGTGTGTATCTGTTTTGTCTGGATCTTTGTGTATGTGTGTGCTCATCACACGGGTGAGTTCTGCACGTTATCAAAACGTTCTGAAGACGCACACGTCTCTAATTTTGCGATGTCGAGAGACAATCCGTAAGGTAAATGTCTCATCGACTGAACTAATTAGAAAGCACGATCAGTCTCACATTTTTACTAATAAATAATCAACGGAATTATTAACAAAACGAAAAAACTGGTGCACAACTTATGCTCTACTAATGATCGAAAAATATGTAACAGGAAATAAAATAATAAATATCAATTATGTAATTTTAATGAGATACACACACACTACGTAATGCTGACTGTACGAGTAATTGAGCTGAAAAGTGAATCGCGTCCTAATTACCGAATGAATACAGACTCAATGATTAAATGCTCGTTGAATGATATTACAAATCGGTACAAAAAAATATCTTTCAGAAATTTCAAAATTCAATATTCTCTTGGCCTATAAATTTCAAAGATATTTTTAGAAATATCATACACAAATGTATCATTGATGTGTCGTTGAGATCATGTTCAATTACTGCACTGAGAAAAAAAAATGATATTACAAATCGGTACAAAGAAGTACCTTTCAGCGAAATTTCAAAGTTCAATATTCTCTTGGCCTATAAATTTCAAAGATATTTTTAGAAATATCATAGACAAATGTATCATTGATGTGTCGTTGAGATCATATTCAATTACTGCACTGAGAAAAAAATGATATTACAAATCGGTACAAAGAAGTATCTTTCAGAAATTTCAAAGTTCAATATTCTCTTGGCCTATAAATTTCAAAGATATTTTTAGAAATATCATACACAAATGCATCATTGATGTGTCGTTGAGATCATGTTCAATTACTGCACTGAGAAAAAAAAATGATATTACAAATCGGTACAAAGAAGTACCTTTCAGCGAAATTTCAAAGTTCAATATTCTCTTGGCCTATAAATTTCAAAGATATTTTTAGAAATATCATAGACAAATGTATCATTGATGTGTCGTTGAGATCATATTCAATTACTGCACTGAGAAAAAAATGATATTACAAATCGGTACAAAGAAGTATCTTTCAGAAATTTCAAAGTTCAATATTCTCTTGGCCTATAAATTTCAAAGATATTTTTAGAAATATCATACACAAATGCATCATTGATGATTTGAGATCATGTTCAATTACTGCACTGAGAAAAAAAAGGTTGAATTAAGGCTCCTGGGGAGTCGCATCATCCATCTCTTTTTAATGACGTCAGAAGCGAGAAAACGCATGCTAAAAATTCCTGCAAAATACGTCGAGATAAACAGATATATCCACAAAACGACATTTGCGATCGATTAAGTACACCTCTAAAATACTCCGTACACTTTCCTTTTGTTCTAACAATCAACAGATAATTATAAAATAAATGTGACGTGCAATCGTCTTTTCTAACCTAATTTCCTCATTATCTTGTCATATTAATTTTCCGATTATCTAATTATCCGATTGTCATATTAATTTTCCGATTATCTATTGATTTTTAGAACAAAAGGAAAGTGTACGGAGTATTTTAGAGGTGTACTTAATCGATCGCAAATGTCGTTTTGTGGATATATCTGTTTATCTCGACGTATTTTGCAGGAATTTTTAGCATGCGTTTTCTCGCTTCTGACGTCATTAAAAAGAGATGGATGATGCGACTCCCCAGGAGCCTTAATGAGACTTTGCTAGCTTTCCAAAATTTCCGAGTAATTTACCGAATGAATCGTCGAGTGTGTGGACCGAGTCATTCTGATCTTCAGTTACGTCAGTCTCGCGCTCCTCGTGCTCGCGATTTCGCGACCGCGGAAAACGGCGTTCAGTTCGCGCCGGACGTCCGCAGGAGAGCGGCTGTTAACAACTCGGACGGTCTCCCCGGCGTCGTCTTCGCGCGCAAAGTCCGCACAATCGGCCCCGACTCGCGCGGAATCGCGAGTCTCCCCCGGTGGATCGGGGGAGAGCACGCGGAATATATGTATATTTGATGCGGAAATGAATTTCCTCCGACAATAACCTGTTGATTTATAATGAATAATAAAAACGGGGATAACTGACCGGCCGAGGTTCCCGAGGAGCCCCTTTTGCGTTCACAGTCCCGCGCGTGTTCTATAGAATTTATAGAAATAGAAATAAAGGCTAAATAAGGTCGTTTATTGTATTATTATTCAAAATGTTTTGAGCTATTCTCTCTCTCTCTCTCTCTCTCTCTCTCTCTCTCTCTCTCTCTCTCTCTCTCTATCTATCTATCTCTATCTCTGTCTTTCTCGCGCGGCGCACGCGACGTAATTTTATTCGGTCCCGCATTCAGGGAGAAAATGCCAGTTATCGCGGACGATATTATTCCGCCTGCACTAAACAACAATGCTGCGGATCGCCGTGATGGGACATTTCGTTCTATTTTCCGCTTTATTATGCCGTTCGAGTTTTATCGCGGCCTGATAGTCGGCCGGTAATTGTATAGCGAAGACACGTTCATTTTTTCTCTCTTTTCTTTTTTTTCCATTCTTCTTTTTTTTTTTTAATACAGCTCCGGGAAATTTCAATATCGACGTCTGCGTTAATCCTCAAATGCATCGCACGCATTCGTGCCACACGATGCGTTTTATTTAATATCGTGCGCGGAAAAGCCGTGTATACGTCGCAAACAGCTTTGCAAGTTTCTCTCTCTCTCTCTCTCTCTCTCTCTCTCTCTCTCTCTCTCGATCTGCCGGAGATATCGCGAATGATGAGGACTTTAGTGCGCGATAAAAGAAAAAGGGGACACACAAAACACGCGCGCGTCTCGAGAATTGCGCGGAAGGTCGCGCGCGCGCAAGAGCGTTCGGCGAGCTCCCCGCTAAATTTATGCGTAATATAACGCGATTACGTTTCATGCTGAAATTAGCGTTTGCTCTGATGCTCCCTTTTTCGGTCTTTTATTCCACTTTCGTACCAAAGAACTCTTTCTCTCTCTCTCTTTCCATTCTTCCTTCCCTCCCTTCCACCCTCTCTCTCGACGACGCCGGCGAGTCTCTGCCATTTTCCACGGCGAGCCTTTGTCCACGTTGTGGACAAAAGGAAAACATAATTCCTCCAACTTGCGTTATTCTTACGACTCTCTGGGCAGCAGCATCAAAAAGAAACAAGCAGCGTTTTCTTTGTTAGCCCGTCGTTCGTCGCTCGTTGTTTCTTCACCGTGGCTATTATCGTCGCTATCGTCGGCGACGGTGTGATTTTCAGGGCTCCGTGTGTCCGCGCTGCAAATTTCCCTGCGCCCGCGACCGCACGATTCGACCGATTGTATTTTTCACGAGCAAGACACGACCTTTCTCGCCCGTCTCGTCGTGTGCGTCGGTGTATGTGTGTGTGTGGTGTGTGTGCGCGCGCCTGTGTTTATATGTACCTAACGCGGGAATGTAATCGCGCGAGTTCCTTACGAATTTCGCGCGCGTCGCCCGCGAACTTGGAACTCCCGGGGCGTATTTGCGGCGATACACGCGCGGGGACTTAATAGCCGGGAAATAAATTCTCGCTCTCTCGAGATACGTCCGTCGTTAACGCGATACTCCTCCCGCCATCCTCGATACCCGCTGTCCTTCTTCCTCCTTCTCTATCTCCCCCCCCCTTCCCCCCTGTGAGAGCCGCCCTGCAGGCGGACATCGATATTTTCTTTTCATATCGTGTCCCCGCCGGCCCTTCTCTCTCACTCACCCTCTCCTTCTCCCTTGCACTGGCGGTTTCGATTTTCTTGTTGCTCTTAATCACGAAATTCGCAAAACCGCTCACGTCAGCGGGTCTCCGGAAGAGTTCTCTCCCCGGCACTCTCCCGGCAGTAACTTTCATTTTATTTTCAACACAGTTTCTGGTTTCCTTTGAAAAGCTCAACTTACTTTCACCCGCCTTATCTTTCCTTTTTTCACGGACTGGAAATCAGCTCCGCCGCACGTACTGCTAAAGAGACGAAAAGAAGGCAGAAAATGTCAAGGGGAAGTCAAAGAGACACGCTGCAAAGTAAAGCGAAAGGAAATCGATCGAGAATAATGTATCCTCTCGATCTGAAAAGCGCAGCTCGCACGAGAGCACGAATATTTCAACCCGTAATATTTCGCGAGATATATCTGCCCGGGTCTTACCTCACCCATGCATCGTTCTCCGTAATGTCTTTTTACATTGCGTTGCGTTGCGCGCGCGCGCGCGCGCGAGAGAGAGGGAGACAGAGAAAGAGCGAAAGAGGAAAATCCAAGAGGGAGGATGGAGGAGGAAGGTAGGTAGGTCTCCTTTCCTATTTTCATTGCATTCGCGTTGCTTCTCATTAGAAACGTCGGCTTCCCGGGGAGAAAAGCTCGAAGCTCAAGCTTGAAGGAGTTTACGTTTCTTGTTTTGTGTCCCTCTTATTTATTGTACCGCTGCTTCCCCGCCCCCCACAGCCCCGTCGTCCCGCAGTCAGCCATCCACTTCGTTGCGGCAGATCCTCGATTCTTCGGGCAAATACACGAGAAAACGAAGATCGCGTCGGGTAAGAAAAGACAAACGTCTCAAATCGACCGGAGAATAATTCCGCCCGACAAAACGTGGCGTGAAATAGATAGATTCCGCCGGATCTCTTTCCGCGGACTGCTCCCGATATGTTTCCCCTCCGGAGGCTCTCTCCCTCTCTCCCTCTCACCCCCTTCTCTCTCTCCCTCTCTCTCTCTCTCTCGTCATTAGCAATTTCTGCAACTTGCGCTCCGCGAAGCATATCCAGCGGCATTACATCTTAAATTATATAGTTTTGTCTCTTCTTGCTTCTTCTTTTACTTTTTTTTTTTTTTTAATAATATTACGTACTTACAGAGCGCCTGGGGAGATCGGATGTCCCCCGAGGCGCAAATAAACTACACTTCTCTCTCCTCCCTCTCTCGCCCCGCGCGCTTATATGATATTCCTCTCAGACTTCGGAACGAAGGACTCGCCGATACTCGCCGGGCGGTTCTCTCCATCCGCGGGTACACTTTTCGGCAGCCCCTCTCGCCGGGGCTTCTAGTTTTCATCCCCCGCGGTAATTTCGGGCCGGGACGTTCGAATTTTAGCGCAGCTGCCCGCGATTTGCCCGCGCGGAATTTTAAGGGCCCGGCCGCGCCGTTCCGCTTCTGTACCTTTCGACCGCAGGCAGGATATCACAGGGACGTGTGATCATAAGGAATTCTCGCCAATTACGGGAGTTCCTTACTCTTCTGTTGATATTGGCCCGCTCGCCGCGATCGCGCCCGTCTGCGAAATTTTCGAAATTGCTCACTTCGAAAGTTTCCTCTCTCTCCGTGACCCAGTAACTTCTAACGACTTTTATTTCACATTTTAAAGTCCTCGAGCTCCTGAATCCCCTCGGAAGTTCCTTTATTCGCTCTTCGTTGTAGCGTCGCGCAGTTCCCGCGCGACGATGCGGCGCCGAATCGCCGGTAAATGGACAGACGGCATTTTTCCCGGCGAAATTTCGAATCGACCTCTCCGCTCGCCGTAGAAACGGGACCGCGTCTCTCTTCATCATCTTTGCATCGCATCTCTCTCTCTCTCTCTCTCTCTCTCTCTCTGTGAACTATTTACAATCGGTAGAACGGAACGGAGGAGTCTCGCAGACGCGGAGATTAAGCGGCGAAGCGTTATATTCGTCGCTCGACTCTCGCGACGGATTTCGCTCTAATGAAGGACCAGCTCGACGTCGCGTCGCCGTCCTGTATGTGGCTCGATTATCATAATGACAATAATTAAATCGCCGCGTCAACGAGTTACAGGCGACCCATGATCTATTGATGGCATCGTCCCATGCGCATGATGT
>NW_022639499.1:1657403-1693871 GCF_010583005.1 Odontomachus brunneus
CTCTCTCTCTCTCTCTCTCTCTCTCTCTCTCTCTCTCTCTCTCTCTCTCTCTCTCTCTCTCTTCCTCTCCCCTCTCTCTCTTTTCCTTCCTGTAGTCGCGCGGACGCGTTCGCGCGCGCAGATGAGACAAGCCCCGAAGTGAAGAATCACAGAGTTCGATCGCGACAGGTAATTTTTCTGCGTCCGAGTCGGCATACGGCGCTTACTCGCTTCGTGATGTAATGACTCTTATCGTTATTATTGCTGTGATTCGGACACAATGACAAAAGAAAATATTCACCGGGAACGTCATCCCGCGACAGCTTTTAGCGCCGCGGCGCGCTGCGATAAATTTACGATAAATTCGCGACAAATCTGTGATAAATCTGTTTCGCTCGCGCGCGATCCTGGACAGGACAGGTGTATGTAAATTTGCCGGCAACTTTACTAGTCGATTTGTCAAGGCTGCGTCCCTTATGAGCGTCCCTTTATATGGCACTTATATGCATCACACGGAACGACGAGATGGAGGTACGAAGGAGATATGAGAAAAAGTCATCGAAATTTGCTCGGCACGGCTCAGAGAGACTTTCACGATCGTCACGACGTGAGACAATCGGCGACGGAAAGTTCGCAATTCTTCTGACTGCGTTTATGAAGCAGATATGGTGAATTAATCATCAAATTTCGCGCATCGAACGAGAATTTTCCGTTATTATTGATACAGCAACAAATTTACCAAAAAGTTGCACTCACAGTTTCATATTGCACGAGATATCGTTTTAAGCAAATTTTGATATTTTTCATCGCTTTATGTGATAAATATAAATGCCATGCGGAGCGTCCATTAATGACGCAACTAATCAATTAGAAATTTGCTGCCAAAAAAATTACACACACCTGTCTGCCTGGAAATACGTCATACAAAATGTGATATAAAAATCTGAATGAGACTTTTAGTAAATTTCTGTAGCTGCATCGGTGTAGTAAAAAATTTATTGTGTGATGTAAATTTAAGTGATCAATTTAACACAACATATTTTCCTCATAAATGTGATTTAAAAAATTCTAAAGTTTCCATCATCGATTGTCTCGCGCGATGATGACTATAAAAGTCGAATATACGGTTCGAATTGTTCCAGATGTGACAGAAGCCGATGACGATAATTTACCATTTTTTTTATTACATTCACGAAGAAATATATTGTACTGAATTAATCAGTGAATTTATATCATGTGTGTGCAATAAATTTTTCATTATATTAATGCAGCAATAAATTAGCTAGAAGTTACACTTCACAGATTTTCATATTACGTTTTGCACGTTTTGCACATGTTATTTTGAACAAATTTTCGTTTATTATGATTAAGATGATTAATTGATTTTTTTTCTATTTCATCATTATATGTGATAAACATAAGTACACTTGGACTCCACTCATAGAGGTCGCAGTCTTGATAAAACGATAACAAAATTGCTACCAACTCTTGTTTCATCTAAGGTTATTCCGATAAGGATTGAAAACCAGCGTAAACGTGTGAGTCCTAATCAGTTCAACTAAATTTCTGCCGAGATATTTCGCGCCTTATCACGACAGAATTGGAAGTATCCATTTGTGGAAACGCCCATTTTTAGATTCCGAAGCGTTAGTGGTATTTAATTCGAGTCTCTCTCAATCAGAAGATATAAGACGGCGCCGCGGATTTATTCGTCGGGGCTCCTCGAAAGAAGCGAAAAAATGAGAAACACGCGCGGGGCGATAAGCGAAGCGAGAGGGAATCGTCCTATAATAATGCATTCCTTTATCCCGCTCCTCGAAAAGGGAGCAAAACCGATCGACGGCGGGACGGATCTCCGTGGACGTGCGCGCGCGATATATATTTCCACCCCATAATTTCATCCCTCTGTCCTTCCCGTACGTGCCGGGAAAATTAAAGTAACCGAGTCGCCGGCGACCTGCAAATTTCGCGTACGTCTGCCGGTAATGCTATTAGCGTGCGTCGCTAACACGTCGCGAAAAGTTCGTTCTTCGCGGGGAAGGCGCGGTTAATTGGATTAAAACTCGCGCTGGCCGCCACCATCACCACCACCACCGCCGCCGTCGCCGCCGTCCGGAACCGCTGACACTTTTTAACATGTCGCTGCGGCCGGCCTTTTTAACGGGGTTCAACAACGTTGATCCGCCGACGTGAACACACTGTCGACGGATTAACAGAGAAAGAGAAAGAGAGAGAGAGAGAGAGAGAGAGAAAGGGGGGGGAGGGGAAAGAAAGATACAAACCAGATAGACAGATGTACATAGGAAGGACCGGGGCTATATGTTCCCTGGAGTTTGCTGCTCGTGTGCGTTTTTTAGTATTTATCTTGAGAGCAATAGTGGGCACAAAATCGCGAAATGGTTCATAAATAAATGATTCAGGACATAAATTCTTTTCCCTTTCATTAAAATCAGAACAATATCACAGTTAAGAAATACACTGTAAAAACTGATTAAATTTAATACATTTCATGTGTCCCAAATCATCCACTCTTCTTTATGTGTAAATTTAACATAAATGTGTTAAAAAGTAATAATGTGGAAAAAATTAACACAAGAATTTAACATTTGGATATCGTTAGGAATCACAGATTGTATTAAATTGACATATTTAATATGTCAGATATAGATTATATTAATTTAACATTTAATTTAATATTTAATTTAACATTTTTATTTCATAAAAACCGTAGATTAATACTTCTTTCAAATGTTAAAGTAACGTTTTATTTTAATTAATTTAACATTATATATATATGTCAGTTTAACACAAACTGTGATTCCTGACGGTATATAAGTGTTAAATTTTTGTGTTAATTTTTTACACATTATGCGTATTACTTTTTACTACATTTGTTTTGTGTTAAATTTACACATAAATGAGAGTGGATGATTTGGGACACATGAAATGTTAAATTTCACATGAGTTTCTGAAAATCACACATCAGTATAGGAAAAACTGATTTGGTAATAGCAAAATAAATTTTTGAACTTTTCGAAATTTTGCATCTGTTATTTTCCATCGTGGCTGAATAAAATTAAGCGATGTGTTACTGGCTAGAATGAGATTTCTTGCAAGTGTATGATATATTGTTTCTGGTAATAAAGGTTCACTCACTTACAAGTAAACCTATCCAAAAGTAAACCTACCTAAAAGTTACAGTCCGATTTCTTTCTAATTTGGCACAAATGTAACAAAAAATATTTAGGTCATATTTTTTTCATTTTGGCCCACTTTGAGTTTCACGGGCAGTTTATAGTTTTTTAATGTTTTCACTTCTACCATCAACAGATGCAACAAAGATGCAAAAGAAATAAAATTAAATACAAGATATAGTTAAATAATTTTAACAAAATCGACATAGCTGAAACACGAACCATTCTAAATTTCTTTAACCGAGATTTCAACCGAAATATTTTAAATTTATGCTAAATTAGTCAAAAATGGTTCGAATCTCTTTCAAACTGAAATCCGACAATTTTAATTAAAATTTTAACAAAATCAGCATAGCTGAGGCACAAGCCATTTCTCTTATATGCATTTTTGGTTGTACTTGATGATAAGAGTGAGTACATTAAAAAGCTATAAGCTGCCCGTGAAACTTAAAGTGGACCAAAATGAAAAACTATGACCTAAATATTTTTTGTACTTCTACATTTGTGCCAAATTAGAAAGAAATCGGAGAGTACCTTTTGAGTAGGTTTACTTGTTAGATTCTTATGTTTGAAACATTACACTTCTGATCAGCACCTGCATAGATTTCCCATCTAGAACCTAAAGATTATCGTGGGAAATCGGGCTGGATCGCAAGTAGATCTCAAAGCACTTTCTACGCGCGGATAGAAATACGGAGGAAACGCTAAAAGAATGAGCAAAATTTGCTCAGAGCGATATGTAACGCGCGGTATAATGCGGAAATCTGAATGTAACCTTTGGTGAAGAACCGCGACCAACTTTCGCCCCTTTTGGGGTGTGCGAGTGGAACTGTAAAACTTTGAATGTCTCCGGCGAACGGTGCATCGATTTGGAGCTTAGGACGAGCGAGCAGATTAAGAATATAAAGTCTCGATATCATTCCCGTGGTCGTTCGGGAGATGGACGGTCCGAAAGTTTCAGCGTGTCGTTTAGCGGACACGCACGCGAGCAGCGGCGTCGACTGCGCACAAAGTGGCGGGTAATATTATGCGCGAGGCGGCGAGCAGCGAGAGCGATGCGTGCGAGTAGAACTCCGGTGTAAATAATGACGTGGTATTATTTACGCTAGCGGCCGCCCGACGTGCGGCGACGTAATTGCGCCGATCTAATTGCGAATCGCGCCCTGAGCGCGGCGCAACGCGCGCGCTTCGCACGCCCGGCGAGAATTCGCGGG
Organism: Odontomachus brunneus; assembly: GCF_010583005.1. Taxonomy (NCBI): domain Eukaryota; kingdom Metazoa; phylum Arthropoda; class Insecta; order Hymenoptera; family Formicidae; genus Odontomachus; species Odontomachus brunneus. The sequence continues at coordinate 1,661,791 of NW_022639499.1, forward strand.
CCCGTTATTTTGCCGCGATTCTGCGGACACGCGATTCTTCCCGCGATCGCAGGAGGGTCGAGGATCCTTCCTCTGTTCGCGGCGCGATGTCGAGGTTAAAGCCTGATCTACAATATGCTCTTTGTGTTCTGCTTCTTGTCTTCTGTCTTTTTCTGGCTTAAAGCTTAAGGTTTGAGTCAGAAAGAGATAGAGAGAAAGAAGCAGGAAGCAAAGAACACTTGTAGATCAAGCTTAAAGCCTCGCACGGAGAAAAATAATTTTGCTCTTTTAGCAAAATCGTCATTGCTACTGCATATTCATAGTGACGTCAAAAAAATTTAGTTGACGTAACTAATTTTACAAATTACTCGTTATCAGAGCTGAAGTAGTTTCGTTGCCAGGATAGAAAAAATTTGTTGAGTATATTTGTCCTAAGAATCACGTTAGTTTGCTATTGATGCAAAATAATGTATCATTAGTAAATTTATTTGCTATCGAAGCAAAATTGCAACTGCTTATATAAATCTATCATAGTTCTTATAGCAAAATAATTTGTAGATTCAGCAAATTATATCCAACAAATAGTGATTAGTAGTCTTAGCAAGTCTTTTTGCTGTCTGTATAATAACGAAAAGATTTTGCTAGACCAGCAAATTATTTTTCTCCGTGCAACTTGATGCAAAATAATCATTAGCAAAGGAGGGTATGACTTTTAGGCGATTTGGGGACCGCTAGGTGAACGCAAACTTCCTATTTTTTCCTTTGTATTTTTCCCGTAGAATTAAAAAATCGACCTTAAAATTACGCCAAGTAAAGGGAAAAATAGTTATAGACATTTAAACGTTGATTTTCTCTGAAAATCATGCATTTTCTAACACTGCCATCTTAAATACCTTTGACCTTTTTAGAGGTGCTAAATCTCACGTTACATAGGAAACTTGTTTTCTCAAAACTTAATAATGATATGAGAATATACTCTAAGCAGCAGAGAAAAAGCAGCAGTCAATTAAAAATATATTAACGTTCAAAATACGTGATTTTGTAATCTAGCGTTTTCAGGATTATAAAGGCATTAGTAAATGAAAAATTCTGATGTTTTATTTATTCTTTTACTTTTTGAAATTCAATGTCATCATAAAATTATATCACAAAAACATCGGCAGCCCACTGATGATTGTGAACCGAGTGAATTCTAACGAGTCTTGAGCACCTGATTTGCTTTTATCAACTTTTACTTATACCACCGATACCATTTATATTCAATTAGCGGTATTATACACAAATAAAATATCTCCCTTCTCTACCGGAAGCAGGACCACGAACATGGATGTGAGGGAGAACCGGTCCCATCATTTTTATCTTTTTTTTTATATTTTTTGTACTTTTTCTTTTTTCTTCTTTTATTTTTTTCTACTTTTTTAAATTTTATTTTAGCACCTCTAAAAAGGTCAAAGGTATTTAAGATAGCAGTGTTGCAAAAAGCATGATTTTCAGGGAAAATCAACGTTTAAATGTCTATAACTATTTTTCCCTTTACTTGACGTAATTTTAAGGTCGATTTTTTAATTCTACGGGAAAAATACGAAGGAAAAAATAGAAAATTTGCGTTCACCTATCGGTCCCCAAATCGGCTAGAAGTTATACCCTCCTTTATTTGCTATCGAAGCAAAACTGCAACTGCTTGTATAAATCTATCTATCTATGATTCCAATAGCAAAATAATTTGTAGATTCAGCAAATTATATCCAACAAATAGTGATTAGTGACTCTTAGCAAGTCTTTTTGCTATCTATACAATAACGAAAAGGTTTTGCTAGACCAGCAAAAAATTTGCTAAGCTTGTCGTGATAGCCAATCAGAAGCGTCAGAGGTGACCACTGACTGATTGCCTGTCGTGACAAGTTTGCGACCTGCGACCTGCGTCTAAAGCCCCATCTACATAAGACGCAGGACGCAGGTCGCAGGTCGGAAGCTTATCGCGATAGCCAATCAGAAGCGTCAGAGGTGACCATTTGCGACCTGCGACCTGCGTCTTATATAGATAGGACTTTATGTAGATAAGGTTTAACGTCGCGCAGGAGGACGCGCGCTCCCTGCGCGGAAATGCGCCGTCGTTCGCGGTAACGAACGGTGACGTTGACGGAAAGATGTCGCGCAATAAAAGCGTGCGCGCGTACATACCGCCTCTGGATATACATCCGGTTGGCGTACCGCGCGAGCGGTGCGTGAACAGCGCGCCAGCCATGAAACATAATCGAGTTATCACGTAAAATGTAGTCCCGACTGTCGCGACCAGGCCGTAATTCCCTTTTGGAATCCGCCGAGGACACATAACGCCGTTTGGATGTGGGCAGCGAACAAAAAAGCGGCAGAGGGAGGGAGGGAGAGAGGGAGGGAGGGGGTAGGGGGGAGGAACAAAACAAAACAAAAAATGAATACACGCGAGATGCATTTTCCGTCCGGCGATTTCGCAGCTTCCGCTTTTTCATCATTTAAGCGCCCGCGATAGCGATATGCCCGGATAGTTGTTACCGCGGCTGTATAATACGGTATCCCGCATAGAAAGTTTCCTGGGACCTAATCGAGATCCTGCCCGATTATTTCTCAAAATAGTCGCGGGTAACAGTCTCCGCGGGGTAACAGTCGTGTCTCAGCGAGTCATACGACTCCAAGTAGGAAAAATCAAGGTCTCCGCGATATTCTTGGTCTTCATTTTAAAGTGGAACTGAATAAAACATAAGGAGATTGCTATACCTCGGAACAACTTTGAGCTTTTGGTTTCTCTGAACCACAATTTTGATTTAAAAATTCTGAAAAAATATATCATTAAGCTGTACATATGTTTAAGCATCTTGAAAAAAAAAAAACATTTTTATTACCATCTGGTAGGAGAATATAATATTTTTAACTCTCTATTGTCTAAATTAATTTCTCATGTTTAAAAAATTTGTCATGTGCATAAGATGTTTAAAACTAAAGTGTTCAACACATATAAAGTAAAATTTTATTTTTCTTATTTTATGCTCTCTCAAAATAGATTTGTGACTCTGAAATCACATCGAGTCAGAATTTCATTGTTCAGTAAAATATATTTTTCAAAAATATTTTATTGTTATAATTTCTCATTCTATTGCGTATGCAGCAATTGACAATAAAAACGGGATTTTCTATTTTTGATATCATAAAAATACATCAACTCGCACAGAAACTTCCTTAGGATCTGACACTCAGGCTTATCGTTTCCCGAAATAATTGCGGGTTTCGATTAGAAGTGTAAGATTCCATGCTATTCAAAGTGAGAAATGTCCAGAGTTCTCCCCATATTTTTGCCGGCCTCTATTTTACATTACAACTGAATAAAACATACGTTGACTTTCCGCGTAATTTCATTATTCAGCGAAATACGCAGTATTTTCAAAATACTTTTGCTTTTTTTTATTCTACTGAATGTGCAATAGTAGATATAAGAGTGGGATTCTCCGCTTGATACCATAAAAACATACCAACGTCACCGACTGAAAAACAAGCGCGAGTTTTCAAATTATTTCTATTTCGATTATTGACAAAAACTGTGTATCTAGGATAAGAATAGGGTTACCAATTAGCATCGTACACATAAAAAAAGAACTAGCTTTCAGAGCTAAAATATAGCTGTGGCAGGTAAGATGTGTCACTGAAATAGGGACAGCTAATATCGATAGTACTGAAGCTAAATTTATTTGCTGTTTAAACTTAGGCGCTACAGCGAGAAATATTAGCTGTTAGAGAGAATGATTTAATGAATCAAATAAATGTTTCTTTGGGATAGTCCAAACGAATTATTTGGTTGACACAACAAAAATATTTCTTCGGAACTAAGCCGCAAATAAATATTTTTGTTGCTTCAAACAAAATTTTCTTCGATTAATCCAAAAATTCGTTTGGACTTTTCCAAAGAAGCGTTTATTTGATTCAACCAAATCGTTTTCTCTGTGTAGAAACAAATGACTGTAGCAAATGATTGTAGCTGTGCGGCAAACTTCTTTAATATATGCATACGATAAGAAATTTAGAAATAATTGCCATTTTCTTAGCTATTTGAAATAATGTGACCTAATATATTTGTATTTCATAGCAAATGCATTTTAGCTGTCATAGCCAATTCTTAGCAGTGACAGCTAAACGATTAGCCTCTTGACTAAGTTTGAATCAGCTACCGCGGTTTAATATATATTTATATATATATATATATATATATATATATATATATATATATATATATATATTTGATATTAAAAGTCATTTTTTTGCGTGTAGCAGCATAACCATCCTGGGACGACAAATTTGGCCATTCCAATCGGATTCTGTGCTGCATCTGGGAGAACTGTGTCGCGTCACAATAAAATTCAATTCCGTATAGAAATTTCTCATTCCGTGAAAATATTTTTCACTCAGTGCTCCAGTAATATTTTATTCTTCTGCTTTTTTATTCTGTTTTATTCTGAATGTTCAATAATTGACACACCATAAAAGTATCAGTTCGATACCAACGTCACGTAAATTGGAGAAAATATCCGAAAATTTCCATATTATTTTCGTTTCGATTCTGGGCAGAGGATCCATGTTTGAGATAAGAATGGAATTTGCAATCTCGTATAGTAGCTTAATCAATCCTGGAACAATTCTAGGCATTTTAATCGCCCAGAATCCGCGCTGTATTTGGCAAGATCTTGCGAAATTTCTCGTGCGGGATATTACATTCGGGAGGGAATTTTCGCTAAGAAGATAAAATATATCACTAACGAGACGCATCATTATCCGCGCCGCGGATGATCCGCGATCCCTCGCGCGGAGGGTTGGAATTCTCGTATAAAATACGCCAGAAGTTATTAATTCGCGACGCGCGGAAGTTGAAGAGCTCGCGGGAGATGTCTCTCCAGCACAGAGATGGAGAGGGAGGAAAAAGAGAAGGAGAAGCAGAGGAGAAGCAGGAAGGGGAGGAGGAGGAGCAGGAAAGAGAAGAAGAAGAAGAAGGTACCGATACCGATTATCGCAACGGACGAGTTTCTAAAGGTCACGCGCGCGAGGGCGGCGCACGGAACGTCTCTCTTGTGTGTCTGCCGCGGCGACGGAACTCGCGCGCGATTGGCGTAATAGCCGTATCACACTAACGACTCGCGACATGGACATAGTATACATGGACTCCGAATGCCTTATGTTCTGTCGTCTAATAGAGTAAAGCCAACATCTGGAAAGAGAGCGAGAATAGATCCGACTAGAAATTTATCTAGTTTCTGACCAGTAACTGTCCAGGAATTTTTGATAACTAGCTAGTTTTTAGCCAATTTTCTTAGCTAGAAACTGACTGGTTTGGTCGACGCTCACTTCGTCAAAAACTGGATAGTTGAACTAGACAGTTTCAGATCAGTTTTTAACTAGATTTTGATCAGTATCTATTTATGAGCAGTTTCTAAGCAGTTTTTTACTAGTTTCTGTATAGTTTTTTACTATTTTATAAGCATTTTTTTATTGGTTTCTGATCAGTATCTATTTTTTTTCAGTTTATTAATAGTTATAAATAATTTAACTATATATGTATCGAAACAATAATTTTATTAAAATAAAATTTTTATAATTTTCATTTAAAAAATTTTTTTCATCTTTAATATAATATTTTATTTTGGCCAGGAACTATCTCAAAAAAATTCGTCAGTAATTTTTGATTTTTTGCTGGACAGAAAATGCACAGCATTTTCTTACAATTTTTTTTTAATAGTTTCAAATAACTGGCCCAAAAATACTGAACAATATTTTCAGAGTTTTAATGGACAAAATTTACTGGACTGTCCAGTATTTATTTACTATTTTTTCAAGTTTAGTTTCTGACTAGTAATTGGCCATGAAAAAGTAGCCAGTATTTTCTGCCAGTTTCAAAACAGTAACTGTCTAATTAATTCTAGCCAGTAAAAACTATCTAGTTACTGGCCAATAATCAGTTTTTCCCTGAGATGTTTTTACTTGGGGAGGGTATAGTTTTCTTCCTGTTTTGTTACTTTTTTGTCGCACGTGCATCCATTTCTCGTTTCCATAATATACATTGAGGGAAAAATGTATGATACTTGGAACTATAATGGCATAGTACAAAGATTATAGTTAGGAGTATTATTTTTATAGTAAATTTCAGTATAATGTTTGTAATATTTACAATATAAGCATAGTATAACTGACCCATCTAAAACTTTTACCAAGAATTATAATCATTTGAAATAAAAAATATAGTAAAGTTGCAAATATTGAATGGTAAGAGAAATTAACTATTTTATATAGTCAATACAATTGGAATATTTGGAAAATATAGGTAAATGTAACTCCCAAAGCATGCTTTACTATATACATAGAGTAATAAGATGGTGACTATAAATCTATTTTAATTCTGCTATATCTTTATATGTTTAGATGAGCTATAAATATATGTTTGAGACCAAAACGAACTATAAAATATAATGAGATTATAGTTATTCCAACTATTTTTTTCTCTCAGTGTAGAACGCAATAGCACCCCGACTAGACTGGCAAGTAAACGTCTTACATAAATCTTATTGCACACTTTGTCTGTGCAGAAAGAGACAGAGAACAGAAGGGCTGTATATATTGGCTTCTCTTTTCTGACTGTATGCGGGGTCCATACTCGCGACTGTGGCTGCGATTATGTCTCTTGACCAATGAGAAAAGCGGTAGTAGCTTCTTTCTGACTAGTCAAGAGACATAGCCGCAGCCGCAGTCGCGAGTTGCTAGTGTGATACGGCTATAAAGATCGTTTTCGCGTGGCCATCGCGCGTCGGGAAATCCGAGCGCGCACCGGTTCAGTTGTATTCGGTCCCGATTCTTTCGCTGGAAAGTACAGTTTATATTCGCGCCCCGTTTATCGACAGCTGCAATTTTGCATCGATTTCCGTTTTCCGCGCGGCGCGTTCTCGTTCCCAATGAAATTTCCGCCCCGGCCGTTTATATAAACTCGCGCGCCGTCAAACCGCGACAATTTCAACGGCTGACGGCGCGTCACTCGCTCGCGACGGTAAGACGGGCGCACGGCGGTGTCCTCTTCATTTACCACCCCTCTCCGCCCCGCCCGCTCGTGCAGTTCTAATTTAAAGTAGCTTCTGGAGAGAGAATGGCGGGAGAGAGAGAGAGAGAGAGAGAGAGAGAGAGAGAGAGTCGGTGGGTGGCACGCGGTAGGACTTGTTTCAGTGCGCTACGGCGAAACATTATTCTCCTCGGCGAAGTAAGATAAAAGCGCCGGCCGTTTCGAGCGGGTGCAGGCGCAACGATCGAGCGCGGAAAACGCGGCCAATAAGACAGAGAGAGAAAGAGAGAGAGAGAGAGAGAGAGAGAGAGAGAGAGAGAGAGAGAGAGAGAGAGAGAGGGAGAGAAGGAGGGAGAATCGCAGAACAGCCGTTGGGAATCGATACTTTCGACGTCGTTCGAAAGCGATGCCTTCGAAACGAGTTACTCCGCCGGCCCGGAATTTCTTCGCAAAAATTTCCAGGTATTGTGTTCCGCGGTAATTGGGTACTTCCAGCCTTATCCCCGGACGAGGTTTTCCGAAAATGGCCCCTCCCCTTGAGAGAAAGAGAGAGAAAGATAGAGAAAATCCACCCCCGAACTTTTTCGCACAGCACGCGCGCCTCGAAAACGGTGGACGAGCGACGGTTTGCTTAACCCCTTTGCAGAAAGAAACACGGTGGCGAGGACGACAGGGGAAGGCCGCGAGTATATAACTGTATATCATTCCGAATTCGAAGGACGGCGAATATTCGATGACAAAGGGGGAAGGCGCGGGAGGATCCCAACGATCATCCCTTCTCAATATTTTGCGAGATACGGATCCATTGCGCCGCGGATTTTCGCGTTTCTCGTGCGGACCGCGCGCCACCAGGTTGGATCGCGATATCCACCTAAAAAGGAGGGTATGACTTTTAGGCGATTTGGAAACCGCTAGATGAACGCAAATTTCCTACTTTTTCCTTCGTATTTTTTCCCGTAGAATTACAAAATCGACCTTAAAATTACGCCAAGTAAAAGGAAAAATAGTTATAGACATTTAAACGTTGATTTTCCCTGAAAATCATGCATTTTCCAACACTGCCATCTTAAATACCTTTGACCTTTTTAGAGGTACTAAAGGTTACATAGGAGACTTATTTTCTCAAAACTTGATAATGATATGAGAATATACTCTAAGCAGCAGAGAAAAAGCAACAGTCAATCGGCTGAAATGGGCAACTAATTCCGAGCTCTGCCTTAAGCGAATCGATTTGAGCGGCGAAAGCTATATAAAGCTCGAGAAGAGGCTCCTTATATGCTTTTGTTTATTAATGTCCTATATAATCCTGAAAAAGCTGGACTACAAAATCATTTTTGTACTATTTTGATAGTTAATATTTTTTTAATTGACTGCTGCATTTTCTCTGCTGCTTAAAGTATATTCTTATATCATTATCAAGTTTTGAGAAAATAAGTCTCTTATGCAACGTGAGATTTAGCACTTTTAAAAAAGTCAAAGATATTTAAGATAGCAGTGTTGGAAAATGCATGATTTTTAGGAAAAATCAACGTTTAAATATATATAACTATTTTTTCCTTTACTTGGCGTAATTTTAAGGTCGATTTTTGAATTCTACGGGAAAAAATACGAAGGAAAAAATAGGAAATTTGCGTTCACCTAACGATCCTCAAATCGCCTAAAAGTCATACCTTCCTTTCCCAAGATTTGTCCCATACGGAAAGAAAGGATTTGCTGCTATATATATGGACAGTTAAACATAATTCGCTGTGTTAGCTACTTTTTCTTTGCTGTAGAAATCTATTTCCTTCACGGAGAAAAATAATTTTGCTCTTTTAGCAAAATCGTCGTTGCTACTGCATATTCGTAGTGACATCAAAAAAATTTAGTTGACGTAACTAATTTTACAAATTACTTGTTATCGGAGCAGAAGTAGTTTCGTTGCCAGGATAGAAAAAATTTGTTGAGTGTATTTGTTACATGTTAATTTGCTATTGATGCAAAATAATGTATACTTAGCAAATTTATTTGCTATCGCAGCAAAACTGCAATTGCTTATATAAATCCATCATGGTTCTTATAGCAAAATAATTTGTAGATTCAGCAAATTATATTCAGCAAACAATGCTGAAATTAGAGTATTAGAGTAATTAGTACTCTTAGCAAATCTTTTTGCTGTCCATATAACAACGAAAAGATTTTGCTGGACCAGCAGAAAATTTGCTAGGCCAGCAAATTATTTTTCTTCGTGTTGCTATGATAACAAGAAAATCTGTTCGTATAGCAAGACAAGTGGCTAACGCAGGAAGTTTGCTACAGATGGACAACTAAACATAATTTACTGCTTTAGCTACTTTTTTGTTGCAGGAGCAGATTTTCTCGTTATCTTAGCAAGGAAATTGGCTCCTGCAGCAAAGAAAAAGTGGTTAACACAGAAAATTATGTTTAGTCCGTATCTTTTTTTCCGTGCGGATTTCGACTCCGACTTACATTTCGGTTACCCAAAATTTGAATATTCAAAGTCCCAAAAGCGGTGATCTATATATATCATTCCTACTCTAAATATAGATTCTCTGTTCAGAATTAAAACAGAAGTAGCACGAAAACTCGGATTTTTTTCGTTTAATCGGCCCTGCAAAAAGATTTCCAAAAATTTTCACAGATACAGCGTAGATTCCGGTTGGAACGCTCAAATTTACGCCAAAGCTGTCTATTCACCCCCCAACGATACCATTTGGGAATTCCATTCTTGTTCCGCAGATGACTCTGACAATTCGGGTTATTTTTTCGTTCAGTCGGTCCCGCAAAGAAATTTCCAAAAATTTTCCCGAATACAGCGCAAATTCCGATTGTAATGTCCAAATTTTTTCTCAGAATTGGTTATCCCACATTGCGACACCAATTGAGAACTTCATTTTTGTCCCAAACATGGATTCTCTACCTGGAATTAGAGAGAGAAAATAGAAGTAATATGGAAAATTTCGCGCTTATTTCTATCGGTATTTTCGCACCAACTCTTGTATATTCAGTAGAATAAAAAAATCTATCCTTAAAACATTCTGAATATTACTGAATAATGAAGTCATTTGAAAAATAAATTTATTTTTTGTTCAGTTCTAATGCAAAATGGAAACTGAAAATAACATTGGAAAAACTATGAATTCCACTTTGAATTGCATTATATTTTTAATCAGTCTATAATTATTTCGGAGAATCAGAATGAATCTCAATTGGATCCCGAATAATGTTTCTGTGCGGGGAATCATTGGTGTATTTTTATAATATCAAACAGAGAGAGAGAGAGAGAGAGAGAGAGAGAGAGAGAGAGAGAGAGAGAGAAAGCGAGAGAGAAATCTCTTTCCCATTCTAATATCAACTGTTGCATTGAGAATGGAATAAAAAGTAAAGTATTTTCAAAACAATTTGAATATTTTATTAAGCAATGAAATTATTCGGAAAGTCAACATATAATCTGCGCAATTCTAAGGCAAAATGAAAATCGGAAAATAATACTGGAGAATCTTTGTGCGTTCCCCACTTTGAATCGCGTTTTTGAAACATTATATTTCTTATCGGAGTCCATGATTAGTTTTGAGAAATCAGATTGGATTCAAAGAAATTTTCTACCATGAATCATAACGATTGGTCGATACGCAATACGCGACAGTGTGCATCGCATATGTAGCTGCTGTGACGACTGAGAATAGAAGATGAGAGCAAAAATAGGATTCGAAATCGATATAATCGATATAATCACCTCTTTCTCCCTTCCTCCTCCTCTCTTTTTCTCTCTCTCCTTCTTCCTCTTAGGTCCACACTCTCATCTTCTCGAACGAGAGGGAGACATCGGTTTCGGGAGCGGGAAAAAGAAGCGCGGGAAAATAAAGGACGCACGTCCTTACACGATAATTACATCCTTGAATTGGCTGTGTAACGTCCTTTTTAATAATGCGACGGTAGGTCGCGGAAAGGACTCGCCGTGTTCGTTCACCTTGATGTTGTAGGAATAATTTAGCGCGGCCTCTGCCGTCTCTGCCGTTATTGACGTGCCACTAACGCGGTAATGGATTCTTACTTAATGATGAGACCCGCTCGGATTTCTGCCAACAACCTATCGAAATGGCGGAATAGTTCAGCATTCTCGTACATCAGCCCAGCGCGGAGAGTAAGAGAGAAAGAGAGAGAAAGTTCTCGTTGCCTCGAGAACACCTCATTTGCGCTGGAAAACGTTTACGATACGTTAACGTAACCCGATACGTTACTTTTTTTTTTTTCGCACGACAACGCCAGAGCACCTCCCGATCGCGAGGACCAAAAAGAAGCCTGCCGTGCGATAATTTCGCAATAATAGCGCGCGAGTAAAGAGCGCGGCGAAGCTAACCGCGGACTCTTGATAAAAGCGGTTCGCGTCGCAAATAAACGCGCACGAGACGAAGTCTCGCATCGATAAGTCTCGCACTGGGCTCGAGAATCCCCGACACGTTCGCCGCGTTGAATTATTAAATTATTAGTACAATTTAAAATCGCTTACTGGTCTTTATACGGTCGTGTTCGCCATGTGTCCGGCCGTAATAATCGTACGATACGATATGATATGATACGTCAAAGCTGTCAAAATGACAGATTAACCGAATAATCAGGATACAATGTGTGTACGCGTGTCCAAACGCAATATCCGAACACAATGCAGACGATTAGAAAGACTGATGACCTTTTGGCCCCCGGTAAATGTTAGGTCTCTGTCGAAGTTAGGCCGGCGTGCATATTCGACGAGTGACCTTCCATTTTCATCGCGTAATTCACTTCGCGTCTCGAGTAATAGGATTGCCCCCTTTTCGGCGTTATCAACTTATTGAAATCGATCGTGCCGCGCGGCTCGCACCTGGCCGTCGATTAGCTCTCATTCCGATGAAATCTCGATTCCCCGTCGCTGGTGAACGCGAGTGGAAACGTCGTTGCCCGTGGCGTGGGATCCTAGACCGACCGGCGAGTCGATCGTCAGGAGGATCTACAGAAATAAGACCAAAAATAAAGTAGGACTTAGAGGAGAGGGAAAAGATAGGTCTTTATGAATAATACGCCAAGGGAAGGAGTGAAAGGCAGCAAAAAGTGAGAAGCAAGGAGAACGAGAAGCTGCTATTGCTTAGGCAAAGAGAATAATTATTGCAAGAAGCAAAGCTAGAGCGAGGAACTGCCATTTCTTACAGGACAGAATTGCTAGAAAATAATTGTAACACGGGTTATAAAATTAAATATACATAGTCACATATTTACGGTTAATCCTAGGAATGTAGAATGTAGTTATTCCTAACGAATGTTAGTAGCGAAAGTAGTAACTTTTACTAGCATTGAAAGGCTTTCAATCCTTTTAATTCTTGAAAGATAGTGGTAATCTGAAATGCTGACTGAGATAGAGAGTAAATATGTAATTTTCACTTATTTAAGGGTGTTCCAATTTTGTGGTAAATTGACTGATAGTTAAATCATGTCTCTCTCTGTCTAAATTGAAGGAAAATCAAACACATATATGATTTAATTATTGGTTAATTTGTTCAAGAAGTTAACTAGCCTTAAGTGACATTTCGTTTGAAAGCAGTGGTATTCACTCCAATGAAGCTTTTTAGTATTTATTTCGATGAAACAAATACTAGAGGGGGAACGCAAAGCTCTATGAGTGAAAATTACTCACGCTACCTTTCTAATGAAAGAAAATTGTTACATGATTGTGCGCGATAATGCACAAATATGCAATAATGCATTTTCTTCAATTAACATCTAATTATTATTAATTAACATCTAATAATCTACGTGGTTATTTGCAAAATGATAAAGGGCTTTTTTGTTCAATTTAACCTAATGTGCAAGCACATAACAGCACACAACGCCAATAGAGCTCATCTACCACATCGCGCGTGATCATTCGTCAACCTTCCTTAATTAATATCTCGACTGTTATTGCGAATATCGCTAAATGGTATAGCATTTTTATGTTCACTTCAATCCGTTCTACATTCCCATAAAAATTTCTAAGGAGAAATTTCCAGGATACTCTGTATATATTATATATATTATCAAAACAAAATATAATCGTCCCAACACCAGGGTGTCCCACCTGAACCAGGCTACCTAAATATCTCCATTAATTGTGATACAAAAAATATTTCATATGCAAATTGGGTGGTATGAAGAGACCAATATGTTGCAAAAAAGATTATTTTTTCAAAGTCTTTTTTCGGAGTTTTTAAGATCATCGATGTTTTTTTTTAATGGAATTTAGGTGACCTGGTTTAGGTAGGACACCCTGTATTATCGAAACAAAATATAATCGAAACAAAAATTCGGTTTGCTTACTACATTGAGCCAGCCCAACTTTTTGCTCGATAAAGATTTGTGATATCCTCATAAACAGAATTAATTTTTCTGTCAAGTGCACGATAATAAGCATTTTAAATTTGTGATTAGTGTATATGAAGACTATTGTTAAGAAAATATTCTTTGTTGAAGGGTTGCCTAAGCTGTTGTCCACAATCTTGTTTTAAGACGTAAGCCGTAAGAAATTAACCAACTATGGTCGACTTTATAATCGAGAAGAATAATCGACTGTAGTTGGTCAATTTCTTACGGTTTACGTCTTAAAGCAAAGTTGTGGACCGACACTAATATAGAACAGTTACTTAATAGAAGGAAAGTATAATATTATATACAATCTCTGTATATATTACATATTATCAGACCTGGGTAAGGGATAAATTAATACCAGGGCATTCGAAATAGACAGTAAGAACCTTACGGTGTCGCGCGCAATAAGAAGACCCATACAGACCAGAGGATTCTCAGTTGGCTCTCAGAATGTCCGCGCGACGAGTCTCTAGTCCTTTTGCCTTGGCAAAACTCGCGTATCACGTGTCGGGCGCAAAAATCCAAGGAGTCTGACGCGCTAAAAGCTAATGCCTTCGCACTCGCTCGTGCTTTGACTACGCGAGACAGTCTCGATTTAGTCTCTTGTCTCGAGCGCGGATATATTCGGGCAAAACATTGGCGTGGGTCCTGCCGGAGAGAGCGGGCGTCCAGCTAACGAGTTTCCTCCCTGATCGACCGGCGTCGTCTGCGAGCGGCCGAAAACTTGGGCGAGACGCATCGTCGCCGTGCGATCGTTATTAATGAACCGGTCCCCGCCGCTTTATTATGCAGAAAGCCCGACTCATTGGCAGTCGACGACTCATCGAGCAGCTCCGGACGAATCGCATCTCACGCGTCGCAGTTCTTTCCGTGATTCCGCACGATCGATCTCTCGGGGAAACGTTTCGGCTGGGATCGTCTCTCTCCGCGTAACTCACCCGACACCCATCTCGCGAGTCGAGCAATACACCGCGGTTGTATTTTCTGAAAGTTTCTTCCCCGCTCTATAACGGGAGTTCCTGTTTTCGGGACGGACTTAGCGCTTCGTTCTTTTCAGCGCGCGCGACTTCCACTTGAATATTTTCCGCAAATCCATCCGGATGATTCAACGCGATTCTGTCTGTGGAAAAACGCGAAATTAGCCCTCGATTAGCTTAAACTCACTCAGACAATATAATCTATTCAAAAAGGTTTTAAAGACGTTCTATTTCGTGCAGACGTTTCTTTAAGACATTTTCTAGTAATTTATGCTGGCTATGCATTCACACTTTCTTCCATCGCTCTGTGCAAATATTGCTTGCCTCACTTTTTCTGTTTATCCAATTATGCTCGAAGGAAATTTTCCTAAAGCGCATAATAAATTAATTAAAACGCAGAAAAATGCCACTTTATGTCAATGCTAAGAAAAACGATTGTTCAACTTGCTTTCTTCCTGTCAGAAAGAAGGTAACAGTCATCTTTCAAGAAAGAATATTTTTTAATGGTAGTCTCCAAATACTCGATACACTCATCACAAATTTTACAAATGCTGATTATCGCGCACTCGACAGAAAAATTAATTCTGTTTACGAGGATATTAGAAAGCTTTATCGGGGAAAAAGTTGGGCCGACTCTATGTAGTAAGTAAACCGAATTTTTGTTTTGATTACAATTACACAAACTTATGAAATACTTGAAAAAAGTGACATTTACTTGAATTGACAGCATGTACTTCTTTATGTGTGTCATATAAATCTCAGATGCGCAATTATCGCGCTCGACGCCTATGCCCGCGAATTCCCACCATGATGTCTCGCTAAAAATACACGCCTTACGTATGCACCAGTCTGGACTACTGCACAAGGTCATTGATCCTAATAAGCGGACGTTTGGGGTCAATTTTTATTTCCTGCCGGGGAATTTCTAATCCGTGTCTCTCTCGTCAGCCGGCACGATTAAGAATATTAACGCGTCGCCAACACGGGACACGTAGTTTACCTCTTTACACTTGACACATACACAGCAACTATTATGTGTTAGTAGATACTTTAGGTTAATTCTTATTTATACTCGTTAATATGCATAAACTCTTTAGAAGGCAGTTAGGAGGATGACCTTTTCAAAAGTTTATTTGCATTTGCCCGCTACAAGCCAAAGTGTCAGCTTATTGGCTCCTGTCGCGGCGATGTATTAAGGGACAAAGGTACACGGAAAAAAGTGGACTGACCAATTTCTAGTAAAAAAAAAAACAAACTGAGAAATTCCAGCTGTAGTTATCAGAAGATTTCCGATGAACTTAAATTTCAATCGGAATTTCCGCCAGAAATTAGGTCAACCAATCAATTTTTTTCATATATAATAAAAAAGTTATTTTCACAAATCGTTCGAAAATCGCTCCAGGCTTCAACAATTAAAAATTTCCGGGATACAAGGATTGGTTGGGCGCGGAAGATCGATTCGCCGCGTACGTTAAAAATCCGACAAAACTCTTTGGCACAAACTTGTTATTCTCTCACAAAAATCTATTTATCTCGCAGCGATATTCGATGATCGACTGGTCCTTCCTTTCTTTTGCTCGATTAAGAATAACCTCGACCGATCGCGTATCGTCGCATTCTGCCGTTAATTGCCGCGCGTTTTGTCGATTCTCCGATAAAAGGTGATACATTCGATACCGTTGAAAGTGACAGGCGTAATAGCAATCTTTATAGGCGCGTTTATAAACGTCTCGAACGCAGATTTCTCACGCGGCTTTAACGTCAAGCAAATCTTTTCTCATTCTAGGCCACCTGTGAGCTTCCGATTACCGCCCGCTGCGAAAAAGCCGTTCTGCAAGACGAACAGGTAAGAAAAATTACGCGATATTCTCTGTCGGAACTCTGGTTCCGCGTCAGCTCTTGAAAAAGACAGCGGTCGCCAGTTGATAATAAATATTTTCAAATTTCGATATGCTCTTCTTGTTTTAATATTTCGTCCGAATTTCTTCGATTCAGTTTAGCTGATTTAATCTGATTACCAGATCGTCCATTTACGACTCCCGTCATTAAAGGATTAATCCTACAAATTTCGTTGAATTTAAAGGATCAATGGAAAAAGTCTCGGGGTACAACATTGTACGGATAGAATAATTTTCTTGTTCTTGTAAATTCTTTTCAATTTTATTACACGTTGAGTACTCCAAAAATAAACTGTTAGTAAAGTCTATTTTGGTAAGGAATATAGTGAATTTCGCTAGAAGCAAAAGTGTTTTAAGTACATCAATAGCATATTTCAGTTCCTGAAATATAAATAGCACATTGAGAGAAATTATCCGCTAAAAAATTAACAAACGGATATTTCTGATCAAGATACCGATGAATTTCTATATCCGATCAGGATATCCGATCTTTAATCAAATATTTCCGATTATAATGACATTTCATCAGATCAAAATTTATGAGCCGATATTTCTTATCGGATACAAAAATTCATTGATATTTTGATCAGAAATATTCGTTAGTTAATTTCTTATCAAATAATTTCTTATTAAATAATTTCTCTCAGTGTGCATATGAAATGAAAGGAATTATAGTGAATTATTGTAGAATATATTCCTCGCAATTACACAATTTTATGGTAAGCTTTAAAATTTTATAAAATTTTATAAAATTTTCTACAAAACTCTCTCTGCGTATTGATCATAAATTTTAGAAAAGCTCATTGTCATGTATTCAAAAGAAGAATTTATCCTCTGCGAGAATATTATAAAACTTTATCGTAAAAAAAGTTGGTTCGATCGTATGTGTGATGAAGTAAAGTAAAATGAACAAATTACTGCAGAATGTAATTCTGTTTTACATCACAAAAATCTATAGCAATTTTTACTATAAAATTCTCCTCGTGTATTTAATTTGAATTCGTATAAATTTCCTTTCTAAACATAAAGAATGTGGTTGTAGCAAGCATAACAGTTTTCTCCGTGCACATTTCAGTTTCTGGAATATAAATAGTGCATATGAAATGAAGGGATAACAAATTTCTGCAGAATATCGACCTGTTCGTCGGTTACAAGATGTTACGGTAGTTTTCACTATGAAATTCTCCCTGCACATACTGACTATTGTTTCCTGATGCTACAAATGGTGATTTATCGCCGTCTTGTTGAAAATTAAAGAACTTACAAGGAAACTCACACAAGTGTCCGCCTCCGATTTTCATGAACTAGTAATATGTACTTTATATATTGTACTTTAGATCAAAATAACAGATATGTTTTTTATTATATGTGTCTTTTCGCAAGTTTAGGTGATGAAATACCTCTTTGAATAAAATCGGTTTTTTTCATTCAAAGGGAATATAATGAAAACTACTTAGAGATAGAAAAAAATATTTTGAATAAAAGTTCAATGGTTTAAAGAGTACAGAAATTACTAAAAAAAATTTTTTTGTTAATATTTCCCCCAACATTCCTTCTTATTATAATTATTAAAATTAATTCTATAAAATACTTTTCAAACCATTCAACTTTTATTTAAAATATTTTTTTCTATCTCTTATAGTTTTCTTTATATTTCCTTCGAATGAAAAAAACTGATTTTCTTCAAAATAATATTTCACTCCCTAAACTTGCGAAAGGGCACATAATAAAAAAACGTATCTGTTATTTTGATCTAAAGTATAACATATTACAAGTTTATAAAAATCGGAGGCGGATACTTGGGTGGTTTCCTTGTTAGAAAAAAAAAGTTTAACATTTAATTATCTTTCAATAGTTTACCTACACTTTCCCAATTCTTAATTTCAACGAGCGATGTATCTGGTCACGTGACTCAATCAATATAGAATATTGCGTGCCGAGCAAATATTAAATAATCCGATAAAGATTAACAGCTGAATAAGCAGAAATGCAAGCTTCTCTTTCATAATCTCTTGTTATTATCTGTTCTTTGGCGCTGGCAATTTCGTTAGGATTTGTAGATTCAAAAGAGACGAAAACGGAGCCTCGTCGCCAACAACCTCTGTTCTGTAATCCGTGCCGGATCCGATCTCAATTCTGGATCGTCGCGCTTTCTCGCGTCACTGATTGGCATACGACGGCAGCTGGCTGGCTGGAGTATGCAATTTTACCGGTTTTGCTTATTGCTTTGGTACTCTCGTACGGCGCGTGCTTGCGTCTTTGACGTCTCGATCCGCATATGTCTATATGTTATACGTAAAATTCTTGTTGGTCGATTAAACATTTCGCCAGCTCCCTCGAAATACTTAATCAGGGCCCCTTTCGGCATCGTGCATCAGTTAACACGTGTTTCTCTGATCGAATCGTACCTACGTCCGAGGGTCCGTGTCAGTGAGTGTCCCGTGCGACGATGTAACCAGGGGCAGGATAATGGATCGGAAAACCAGGACGGAGGATGCAGAACAACGGGACGTGGGCAGTGATACATCATGCATCCCCCTAGGTGTGTCAAATCATCTATTTTTCAGAAGATTCCCGTTCTCAACGGACATTTGGCGAACTTTCCGGGAATGAAGGAATCGAAATTTAGGCTGGCGTTGATGGTCCGTCATGCTAATAATACGTATAGTTTCATTAATCTATATATATATATATATATATATATATATATATATATATACATATACATGATTAAATACTAAATAATCTAACGTAAGTTACAAATGGATAAGAAAAGCAGCATATTTTTATTTTCATAATTTCTCTTTTTCTTTCGACGTTAGGAATATTATGATGATATTTCGTACTTTTGAAAGAGTTGATAGAAAAACAGCTGCAAAGGCAAAAACAACAATAACCTGTTCAATAATGCCGCCCATTCATAGTAGAGATAGATTCAAATTTTCTTTAATTAATATCTCGATTAATATTGGGAATATCGCAAAACGGCATGAGACTATTCGTCACTGACTACTCGTCAGCCAGTATAGAGGATGTCTCAGATTCTCCTGCGCAAATTTTGTGAGACACAGAACGGATTGAGATGAACATAAAAGTCTCATGCCGTTTTGCGATATTCCCAATAATAATCGAGATATTAATTAAAGAAAATTTGAATCTATCTTTACTATGAATGGGCGGCATTATTGAACAGGTTATTGTTGTTTTTGCCTTTGCAGCTGTTTTTCTATCAACTCTTTCAAAAGTACGAAATATCATCATAATATTCCTAACGTCGAAAGAAAAAGAGAAATTATGAAAATAAAAATATGCTGCTTTTCTTATCCATTTGTAACTTACGTTAGATTATTTAGTATTTAATCATGTATATGTATATATATATATATATATATATATATATATATATATATATATATATATATCTCACTCATATACTCTATTTACAGTTCTGAGTAGGTCATATAAATAATTACATCGCTGACTGAAAAGACGAATAAGGATTAAACACGGGAATATTCAGACACAGTTGATCATTAAATAATTCTAAAGTGAGTCTTCCTTTAAGACTCAACATTGAGAAAACGGCAGTGAGTATCATCGAGGCAGTTTCAACTTCGAGGAAGTTTGCATCATCAAGGGTAGGGTAATAGCTCGCGTAGAGAGCGTTACATCTCGAGATTCTTCATTGGCCCTTCAAGTTCGCGGGAATTTGCGCGGTTAATGTAGAAGCCAAATTTCGACTCGGGATCGCTCGATAAACCGCGGCATATCCAAGTGGGAGCAACTCGAACAGGCCAAACTGTTGCCTCGTTCGTTCGTGTTTGCGACTGTTTTTTTCGTGTGTTATGCACCCGCCAAGTATTCTCCGCGGGCACTCAGACCGCGTGTACACCTGTCGCGATGCCCGGGACAAAACCGCGAGTCCCGGGCGAGTCTCGACGTAGTGATCCTCCGCGAAACGATCGCGAGGCTCGCATTAATCCGCCGCGAGAACGCGGCACGCGCTTCAAAGTGGCTCGTAAGTACGGTCTCGGTCGACCGAATGTAGTCGTGGAACAATAGCTAGCGCGCACGAGCTCCCCGAATACGCTTTAACCAGATTACATACGCCCCGGATTGCGAGAACCGCCCGTCGTTTTATGTACACGCACGCGCTCCATAATTGGAGAAATACTCGTGAGCTACAAGTAAGCCGCTTTACTTCTTATCCGCGCTGATTCTCGGCGAATTATTGGATTCCGCAGGAGGACTTCAACATTAGTAACAATATCCCGTTGTAACTAATTAACGGGTCGCGATCGTCAATCCGCGCGATTCATCGATTAACTCCAAGGCATGGTGGCGTGAGCAACGTTTGCTCACGCTGAAAATCTTAATCCCACACGTAGACAAATGTCGTTACGCTGGCGAGAAAAGCGATTATCCAGTTTACTTTTCCTCCTTCTAAGTAATGGTTGTCTACAGCGAAGAATGTTTTCTCGATAATAGACTTAAAGTGCACTCTTGACAAATTTCGGGAGAGCTCATTATTATACGGAGTGTCGGAAAGTTCCAGACACGGCCGTGGTGTGCAGGAAAAACTCGTCAAACTGAACGAAAAAGTCCCTTGTGTGTTTGTATGTTGGGTCAAACTGAACAAAAAAGTCCTCTATCGTTTCACAAATAACCATAGACTTCTGCGTTATTAATTAAAGAAGATTAGCGAATGACTGTATGCGATCCTTCGCCAATCTTCTTTGATTAATACCTCAGAAATTTCTATGGTTATTTGTAAAATGGTAGATGATTATTTCGTTCAGATTCACCTAATACAAACTCCCAAGCTCGCAGGCTTTTACGTGATCGTTTGTAAAATGACAGAGAACTTTTTTATTCAGCTTGATGAATTGTAGCTACGCACCACAGCTGTGCCTGGAATTTTCGAACACTCTATATATTCGAGAGAAAAATTAATTTTGTTGATAAGAACACTAATTGTAGTAAACAAATAGAATTTTTTTTTAATTTAATATTCTTGATTGAAATGCTAAACTTGATGAAGAATTCGGAATGTATTCTGAATAAATTCGACGCTTACGATGAATTTATGACAGACTTACGGACATATAAACTTATGCAATACTTGAAATACTTAATATTTATTTGAATGCAGTATTAGAATGCAGCTTTACATTTTTCTGTGTATACAGAAAGATAGTGAAAACTTATAGGATATACAGAAAAAAAAGTTTGGTTGAATTAATGGAATTAATTAATTCAAAATGTGTTAATTGTATATAATATAGATTAGCATTTTTCTTCGTGTACGATTAAATTAAGGAGGTACTCATCTTTTGCTCAACTTTCACTTATTCAAGTAGTATTTCCCAAAGAAGCATTGACATATCCATTTTAACGAAAGTTGGAATCAATACCAGAAAGAGAGCTTAAAGCTTTCAGTATGAGTAAATTCATCTTCCTATCAATCTTAATTAAGTTAATATTAATCTTAGGGTCACGATTTTCATCGAATTTCAATTAGTTTAATCAACCATTTAAAAGCTCTGTCTTTTTCTGAGTCGAACATTATCTACCTCTTTGTGTCTTGTTATAATAGACAGAAGATATCAGCTGTTCTCGGATGACCAATTAGTCTGTTATTTATCGACTCTAGCTAATCACAGTCCATCTGACGTGTCGCCACAGCGTCGGTCAAGCGGGAAGAAAAATAGAAAATTCCCGCGTAGAGATTTTCCCAATTTCGGTCTCAACATTCCATTTAACGCCTATTTTGATACTCTGAAGTTTACATCAATCTCTTCAAAATTTGTTTAACCTGCTAAGTTCGCCGAGAAGTCCTCTTCAGAACCTATAAATGGCATTTTACGCGCTTTCTGCCACTTAAAAGCGTTAAGTAGATTTTTACACTGAGAAAAAAGTGGTTGTGTTAATGAGGCTTTGCTCCAACGAACAAAATTCGTTCAAGCAAACGTTCAGTCGATTCAAACGAATCACAGCGTGCCCAGACTCTCTTCCGCAATTTTTGTAGGAACACAGAACGGATTGAGGTGAACATAAAAGACATATACTGTTTTGCGATATTCGGAATAATAGCCGAGATGTTAATTAGGGAAAATTGGTGAATGATCTTGCGCGATATGATAGATGAGCGATGTGTGCTGTTGTGTGCTTGTACATTAAGTCAAATTGAACAGTCCGTCATTTTGCAAATAACCACATAGATTATTAATGAAAGAAAATTGTTATATGACTGTGCGCGATAACGCATGAATCTTCCTTAATTAATATCTAAAATTCTATGTTGTCATTTGCAAAATGGTAGAGGACTTTTTTATTCAGTTCGACCTAATGTTTAAGTATACAACGGTGCCACTACCATATCGCGTAATCATTCACCAATTTTTTAAATTAATATCTCGACTATTATTATGAATATAAAAATGGTATGGGACTTTCATGTTCGCCTGCGTTCTACATTTCCACAAAAATTGCAGAGGAGAGTCTGAGACACCCTGTTATACGTATGCTGCGACGAGTTATATGTATCAGTTGACTCAATTATTCCTTCAATAGACACAACGTCTCTTTGAAGGGACGGCTGACCGCCGATCTTGTCAATACAACAACTTTCCTTGTCTCAGCGTACGTGTATCACGCATACCCTGATCCTTCGGGGAATATACAGATGTTAAAAGGTGTGGTTCAGGCGAAAAGCAGAGCCAGGATTTCGACTCGGGTTCACGGCAGAAAATTAATAATGAGTCGCATGGACGACGGATTAACGAACAACTAAATCGGCCCGCTGTGCAATTCACATTATCAAGCGGGCGAGGGGGGGACGTTCGAATCTGTCGCCGCGATATTGCCGGGCCGTCGATAACGAATGTATAATGTATCGGGAGGGAGAGTATGCGGCGCGCGCTAAAATATCAGCGAATATCGGATTCGGTAAACATCGGAGAATGGTTCTAGCGTTAACGATATTATTAGGTGATGCGTTATACCTGCGCACCCTCGTCAACGGCCGAGGGAGAAAGAGAGGCTGGGCCGCGGGCGAGAGAGGGGGACGCGCGGCTCCACGTGTACATCGATATCCTTGTATATTTACTCCCGGTTCTCTCCCCTCCCGCTCCTCCCCGCCTCACGTTCTCCTCGCCCCTGTCGTCCCGCTCCGTCTTCATATATTTTGCTCTTTACGAGCGGTCGATCATAAATTTTTCAAAGTGCGTCGTGAATGCCTACGGTGAAGGGCTACTCCGCGAGCGCGCGCCGAGCGTAACGGTCGCGTTGCTCGCGCTCTCCGTCGCGTTAACCGGTTCGCGGCGAATTCAACCCTTTCTGTCTCTCTTTCTCTCGCTTTATCTCTCCGGCCGCCCCTCCTCCTGTCACTCCGCGGGCTCTAAAAGTCGCGGCATACGCCAAGATTGCGAGCGGACGAAATAATACGCGCGATAAGGTCTCCAGCGCCGCGAGCCGCGCTCGGGGTGCGGCAGTGAAAGTACATGAAGTAAGAGGCGCACGGACGCCTTAACGGTACCGTAAAGCGCCCGCTTGTCTCCCCGAGACAGTTCACGGTCTCGTGAGCGAGGCATTAGAAACATCCTATATGTTGGTCTCGCGCAACGGAGATAAAGAGAGAGAAAACAAGAGAGAGAAGGAGAGCTCGCGAAACACAGCGAATGCGACAAGGAGGAGGGGGAGGAGGAGAGGAGACTGCGTTTATCTCTGCATAAATCGATTCACCGTAACGTTACGCCGGCGGTGCGTTAAGCGCGGGCAAAGTTGAAATAGATTCGAGCCAAGAAAGAGGGAGGGAAGGAGATCCAAGAGATGAGATGAGATGAGATGCGCGCGAGAGCGCGACGCCGCCGCGCACGCCTCTCGTTCGACGTTAAATTTTTCTCAGAATTCTCGAGCGAATATTCTCTCTCCCGCCGAAGATAAAACGAGAGTCGACTCGAAAATGGCGAGGGCGGCGGGAGAGAAGAGGAAGCGGGACAGAAGGTAGGGGGTGGCCACGGCGGCGGGGGCGGCTGCGGCGGGGGTGATAGGGGGAAGGGGCGCGCGCGGCGCAGTTTTTTTAAGGGAGATGAATAAATGAGCACGACGACCTCACAAAGTAACCCGGCGAGGACCTGGAAGCAGTCGCCTACAGGCGATTTCTGTCACCGTTTCTTGCACGCCCGCCATCAAATATTTTGCGACGGGGAGCGCGCGAGCGGGATGCACAACACAAACCGGCCAGGAAGGACGACGGACGTCTTTTGACAAATTCCTGAGGACGCGCGACGTATAATCGCGTCGGTTTATGCTTCGCGCGCGCAACGAACCATTAAAACGCAAGCGGACAGCCTTCCGGTGCGTTTCGCCCGTCGCTTTTTCTCCACGCTCTCCGCTCTAATGGAAAACAAGACGGAAATGTAAGTCCCAGCTTCGCTCGTACCGTTGTCTTTCTCTCCCTTCCGCCCCCTCCCCCTCTCTCTCTCTCTCTCTCTCTCTCTGCTCCCCTTCGCGTTTGCGACCATCTGCGGCAATGTCCTCCGCGCGCTCTCGCGACGCGATCGTT
Organism: Odontomachus brunneus; assembly: GCF_010583005.1. Taxonomy (NCBI): domain Eukaryota; kingdom Metazoa; phylum Arthropoda; class Insecta; order Hymenoptera; family Formicidae; genus Odontomachus; species Odontomachus brunneus. The sequence goes on from NW_022639499.1 coordinate 1,686,652, forward strand.
CGAACGTATTCGGGAGGTCGTTATTGCGAAAAGCCAATATAGGCACGCTCGTCCGATATTTAAACCAGTTCTTACAGATGACGTTGATTCGTCGGTGCGCGTTCGTTCATTCAACAGGCTGGGCAGAGCCTTGGGCTAGTCCCGCGCCAGCGGCTTTGGGTCATTGATTTTTACTGGCTTTTCTTCGGGATGAGGAACGGCCGTGCCGCATTTTGTTCGTCGTGCAGCGCGATCGCATATTCCGCTCGCCTCGGGCGGAAATAATAAAAACGGGCCGCGAGTGAAAGAAAATTAAGTCGAGTGATTAAATTTTCGGGTGGGACGTTATGCTGCAATTTCAGTCTCTGGAATATCTCGTGGCTCCGACAGAGAGAGAAGGAGATAGAGAGAGAGAGAGAGAGAGCCAGTAGAACCGAGTTTATTCACGCCCTGGGGTTGTGACCCCCCCTTACCCCTTAGAGTTTATAGAAGTGCGCAAAAATAGAGTAGGTTCCCTGACCCTCTGGCAATATGAAAATTAAAAAAAAGTTATGAATACTTCATTATAGGCTGACAAAGGTAGACGTGTAAATGTTCTGTAGAGAAGCGGGTGGCAATATGGACCACTTTTTTGTTTTCGACGGAGAACGCAATATTAAACGCAATAATTGCATCAGTAACTCTCCGAAGTGTGGGCGAACATATCTTTTATGGCGTATTCATAATTATTAGGGAAAAAATTGATTGCTCAAACAACACAAGTTTTTTTAGAACACACACTGAGAAAAAAAATTTCAAAAAATTTTTGTTTGGATACAACTGTGAACATATTTGTTTAAATTAAGCAACTGTTTTTTAAAATCAAAAAATGAAATTTATACTTAAAACTTTTTTATTTAATTTTAGAAAATAATTGCTTAATTTAAAATATGTTCACAGTTGTATCCAAACAAACGTTTTTTCTCAGTGTACATGTGTGTGTGTGGAGATGAAGAATGTGATGGTTCTTTTGATAAACGATAAGGACCCTACACTGAGAGAAAAAAATAGTTGGAATAACTATAATCTCACTATATTTTATAATTCGTTTTGGCCTCAAACATATATTATATTTATAGTATTATATTTATAGTTCATCTAAACATGAAGATATAGTAGAATGAACACAGATTTATAGTCACCATCTTATTACTCTATATATATGGTAAAGCACCTTTTGGGAATATAGTTACACCTATATTTGCCAAATATTCCAATTGTATTGACTATATAAAATAGTTAATTTCTCTTACCATTCAATATTTGCCACTTTACCATATTTTTTATTTCAAATAATTATAATTCTTGGTAAAAATTTTACACGGGTCAGTTATACTATACTTATATTGTAAATATTACAAATATTATGGTAACATTTACTATAAAAATTATATTCCTAACTATAATATTTTTACTATGCCATTATAGTTCCAAATATCATACATTTTTCTCTCAGTGTAACAGTTATTATTATTTCCGTTATCGAAGGATCGCAGCAATTGTTTGAGAAGTAAGTCTTGTTTCACGTTATCATTCTGTTTCATATTACCGCCTTTCTCCTCTATGCACGAAGATTCGCGTCATCAGGACGAACTGTTGAGGCTCAAAGAAGTTTTTACTTTTGAATATATTATGAGTATATTCAAAATAAAGTTAAATTTTTTTTAAGTATGCAACCATGGAGTGTATAAAAAGAATATATATATATATATATAGAGAGAGAGAGAGAGAGAGAAGGAGAAACGGAGAGGGGGGGAGGGAAGAGAAGAGGACGTTGCATTGCGCGCACTCTCCAATATTTCGGCGTCATAATATTCCGGTGTAACGCGTTATCTTACTTTCGCTCGGTTTCCTTTCTCCTCTCTTAGAGAGGAGCGGAGAGAGGGGGAAGAGGTGCTCTCTCTTTATCATCTATTTTTAATTTACTCTCGATCAATCATTTCACGGTACACGGTTAACCGCCGAATGTCGAGCTGTCAGCGCGGAACTCATCTCCGGGCCGAATTTGCACGTACGATTCGCACGCTCGGCAATCAATCAACACATTGCGGAAAAAAAGCGCGATAGTAATACCGAAAATATTTCAAACGTCCGCGTTCTTCCAAGAGTGGCGGCAGGAGCGGCAGGAGTGGCAAATTTGAAAAGCAAAACGCATAAAAAAAAAAAACACGAAACCAACCGAAATTCATCTTTTATCGTTTCACACGCGTGTATTTTTCGGATCCATCCCTGCTATCCGTTCCCACCCTCCGACGCCACGGGAGACTCGCCCTGGGAACGAGCCCACGGGCGAAATTGACAAGCGACGATCGCAAGTTGGAAAAGCGACGATTGAAACGGATCGCCGATCCGTCACGCTCTAAACACCGGTACATTGTCTCCGCTAACGGCAAGGCGGACCTTACAAATGACAGACTTTAGGGTGCTTTTACTTGGGAAGAGCTCGGCCCACCATCACCGTCGCCGCGGTGGTGATTCTGTAGAGATTTTGGAGAAAAAAGGAAGAAGAAGAGGGCCAAGCTGTCGGCGATACTCTTCAAAAAGCGCGCTTTCGCAGAGGGATGGCGGGTATTTCCGTAATCGTGTAGTCGAGAGGAGAATAGAGTATATTTTTCCTCCCTCTAGGATGGGTTATCCCTTGGAATTTACAAGAGCGCTACAATGTAAAGATAGATGGAACGACCATAGTATAGATAAGATAAATATAATATTTCGTACATAATTTTTTGGCGAGCATCATACAAGAGTTCTTGGAACCAAACGATCGATTGGCTCAACACCGGTTAAAAATCAGGAGAAACGCGTGAGTGTTTTAATGTAATAGACTTTATGCAGATATTTCCTATACCTACAAAGTGCGCTCGATAAGTTCACCAGGCTGTAATATAAGAAACAAAAGGAAAGTAGAAAAGATTGGTACGGCTTAACAGTGTAGTTGTGAATTGGAGACTTATGGTAAACCAAGGCGTAGAAACCAAAGCAGATAAAAACTAAATAAACTTAGTTTAGACGAGAAGTAAATAAAGATATAAACGCAAAAACACAAAACGCAAAGAACAGTCAAGTTAGTTCAGTTCAAAACGTAGGGGAGACCGGGACTAATTGGATACCGGGGTAAGTTGGCAAAACCGATTATTTTCTGTAACAAGTTACAGAAGCAAGCAAGATTTTTAACATGTCAAAGATAGTCACTTGAAATCCCTGCTTATTGATTCTGAAATCTGTTAAAGAACATTAGAACTAATCGATTTTGCCAACTTACCTCGGTAGCCAAATAACCCCAGTCCTCCTAATGCATGAGATCCATAGGATCGAACGCTATAAACAAAAATCATTAATCCATAAACTATTAAACAAGACGCTTTGAGAACGCAATATTTGAGTGCTTGACTCAAATTAAACAAGTCTCGAGCGATGAAAGGGTGAATAAATGAATGAGTGTGAAACAGAGATAGAGACAGACAGAGAGAGAGAGAGAGAGAAAGAGAGAGAGAATTGGGAGGGAGGGGGAGAGAGAGGGGAGAGAGAGAGAGAGAGAGAGAGAGAGAGAGAGAGAGAGAGAGAGAGACTGAGGAATTGGTTGCTTTCTCGCGTAACCACGTCCGTACACAGAGAGAACAATTTGTTGAATCAAATAAACGTTTCTTTGGAATAGTCCAAACAAATTTTTTTTTATTGACACAACAAAAATATTTCTTTGAAACTAAGCCGCAAACAAATATTTTCGTTGCGTCAAAATAAAATTTTGTTCGATCGATAAAAAAATTCGTTTGGACGAATTCCAAAGAAGCGTTTATTTGATTCAACCGAATCGTTCTTTCTGTGTATGCACGCGGAGGGCGCGCGAAAGGTCGGCAAATAAGGAGCGAAGAGGCAAGTCGCCGCGGATTTTCGCGGCGAAATCGCGGCGCCAACTGGGGGGAGGGGGGGGGGGCCAAGGTGGCTCCGATACGGACCGACGGCAACGAAGTGGCGACGACGAGAGGAAGATAGCGCGGCCATTTTAAGGGGATAAATAAATAAGCGCGCCGACCTCGTGGCCCGCTGGCGGCGGAGAATAGCCTTCGGCCACTCGTCCTCCTCCTCCTCCATGACCTTCTCTTCCTCCACCGCCTCCGCTCTCGCCGGTTAACCTCCCGTCGGTTTCTCCCCATTGATTTTTGTCGGTTTTCCCTCCGGGCGAAACGACAAGCCATTACACCGGCGTGGCAATTACGCGACTACGTTAAGCATTTACTGCGTTGGCTTTATTATCACAGCGACCTCTCTCCCTCTCTCAGCACGCGCGCCGTAACGAGCGGCGCGAGTGGACCATTATAAATTCATACCGCCAATATTGTCGTCGCCGACGTCGGAGATTTTATTCCGCGCCTTAATCATTGATTTGCAAATAGGAATATGCTGGCACATCCGATTCACGGTTACTGCAGCAGCAGCGACGGCGGCGACGGGGACGGCGCGAGGGTTGCGGGACTCGGCGGGGGAGGAAGGGAGGATATATTTCAACGCTTGTGCGACTCGTTCCGCGCGATCCCTTCGGTTTATTGATTCGCCTCATTTGTAACGGCTCACCGATGCACGAGACAGATTTGTCAATGATTTAAAGCGTCGAAGCTGAACTGTCTCGCGGCGCGAGACCCAAGCTCGAAAAGCAGGCCATTGTAGGCCTATCGGACAGGCGTGTTGTGAAATAATGCGGAGACGCGACCGTCCGGCGTTTAGAGAAATAGTCCTCTAAAAAGAGAATGTTAAAACAGTGTCAATTTTGACCTCCAAGTGAATAGATCTTGAAAAATCATTGGGTCCTTAAATGACAGGAAATAGTACAATCCTTTGTACGAAAAATGATGAGAACATTTTTAGAATTTTATAAATATAGTAAAAGAAAATTATCTACGTATGTAATTTTAATAATTGAAAATCATGATTCTAATCTGAATTGTGAATACATTCTGCGTGTAAAAATCGCGGACTTTACGTTATCTAGGCAGATATTAGGATTTCACAATTCGTCACTCCTATAGTATTTAGTGACTCCAAACCTCGTCTGCCGCGTGTGTGTGAGATAAAATTAATGAATTCACGTTTTGTTGGTCTTTATCAGAATTTGATAATACCAATAATGATTCTTCATATACACACGCGCGCGACAGAGAGAGTTATTTAGACAATAGGTGGGATTAGTTAGAGGCATGGTCCAGTTTTGAAGAAACGTTCGGAGATAAAACATTGTGCCGACGTTTCTCTCGGCCCACCGCGCCGAAATCGCCGGGCTATCGCGTAAAAGCGATCGTTGAATTTTCATTTGCCGTGAATATACCTCGTCGGATTAAAGTGGCCGAATGGCCGCCGAGGGTTCGTCGAAATTTCGTAATAGAGAGTGTGTGTGTGTGTGTGTGTGTGTGAGAGAGAGAGAGAGAGAGAGAGAGAGGCGGGAATTCCAAAAATGACAGCGCTGGTCGCGTGTCGCGTAATTAGGTTGATGTCTCTTAACGCGATACAATAGAGCATCCTCTCTGTTTCCCGTTGTTTCTCTCTTTCTCCGGCCTATCTGCCGCATTCCTTATGCACAAACAGAATAATAACGGATTCTGTCGAGGGAAATGGAAATTCCAGAACTTTCCATATTTCTATTCTCGCAGGTTGCCGGGATTTGCCGGCGCTGTTTTCAGCAGCCCGAGTTTATGAAGCTATAAATCTCGGCGATAAGTCGAAGAGCGCGACGCCAAGTGATTTTGGGAAAAACAAAAAAAAAAGAAAGAAGATGAAGAGGACTGAGGTGTGTCGGTGATACTCTTTCGAGAAGCGCGTTTTCGCGGAGGGATCGCGGTTGTTTCCGTGATCGTGCAGCCGAGAGGAGAGGAGCGCGAGACTGAGAGGAAAAGAGAGAAAGACGGGGAAATTGGTTACTTGCTCGCGTAACCACGTCCCCGTTACGTACGAGGAAGGCGCGGAAGGGTCGACAAATGCCGCCAAATAAGAATCTGAGCGAGCAAAAAAGCAAGTCGCGCGCGCACTTCCGAGTCTCGGGGGGCGAAAGCGAGAGGTGAAACTTTGCATTCGAGAGACTTAATTCACTCGAAACTACCGCCGCGGCGCGCGGCCGCCCTTATCTGATTTTTGCACAACACCGTGCGCGTGATCCGTTACAAATTCACGGTAAAAGTTGTAATCACTTTCTGGCCGAATAGTATGGAAATTTATATAAGCTGTATCTATAACCAAATAACACCTTAGCCGCGCGCGCGGCCGACGGCGCGGGGGGGCGAGGATCGCGGGTGTAGGAAGCGCGAGAAGCCGTGGAATTTTCAATGCTAATTTCGAACATGGTTGGCTGTTTCGCGGTCGTTGCCTCCGCGACAAAACCGTAGTCAGGGACATTGTGCAAATGCAGGTGACCGCCGCCGCCGCCGCCGCCGCGTTCGATTAAGAAGCAAAACAACCGAGCATTGGCTTTGTATTCCTGATTAACGCGCGGATCCCCTATGATTCGAGCGCTCTCAGCGCCGTTAATACACAGCAACGTCGAGGAATGCAGAGCGAGTTCCGGGGGCAGGGAGCAGCAGGGGCGAGGGCGGCGGCGGTGAAGGCGGAGGGGTGTCGTCGAAAAAGCCAGCACCTCGACGCGCGTCATTCGGCGAGAGCGTCGGGAATTTTTGTTTCGCCGATATTAGCAATTTTAACACGGCCGGCCGACTTTGGAGAATAAGCCGCAAAGCAGATTACCTCCTCGGGCCGGCGAAATCTTTTTTACTTTCCTCCTCCTCTTCCCTCTCTCGCTCCTTCTCTCTTCATCTCTTTCCGTTCCCCTCTCGTCCCGCCTGCCTGTCTGCCCGCCTGCTCTCCCTCCTTCCTTCCTTTTAATTTGTAAGCTACCATAATACTGTGGAGCTCGCGTAGATGCTCCTCGCGGCGGAAAAATCTCTCAAGGTAAGCCCCGAGACGCGCGAGGGCTAAAATCAGCGGCGGAAAAAATTGCAAAATTTCATGACGCGCGCGCGGCGCCCTTAAAGCGCGCCCGACAATATGTTTGAGAAAAGGCGGAAGAAGCTTCAAGGTTCGCCTGACATCTCGCGGAAAACGAGCGACTGGAGCGAATTAGCTTCGGCTCGTGCACCGGTTTTCTTCCACTTTCTTCCTCTCTTCTCGCGTTGTTTCTTTTTTTTTTTTTTTTTTTTTTTTCTCCTGCACGCGTACGCGAA
>NW_022639499.1:1694018-1702055 GCF_010583005.1 Odontomachus brunneus
TTTTTTTTTTTTTTTTTTTTCTTTACTCCTGCACGCGTACGCGAAAATACAAATGTTAAAGTGGGAAAACGTAGGTGAGAGCGAGCAAGGGAGTGGGAAGGGGAGAAGGAAGGGGTCGTCCCCTGCGCACAGTATTACGTCAATCGGATTATTATCGCGATAAAAACAAAACTCCTTTGCAGGTAGTTTCTGTCCGATGCTCGTTTGTCCGTAAAGCGCCGCGACATAAAAATATTTCAAGCAACACCGTACCGGAATAAATCGACTGTAAGTAATTACACCGGCGGGGGAGAGCTGGAATGCAATTCTCCTGCGAGAGAGAGCGCTACGCATTATTTCGCTGATAAGACCATTTTATTTCAGCTCCCGCCACCGCTCACTCTCTCTTTCTCTTATTTATATACACCGTTGTTTCAATGGATCATTTGTTACTCGCGATTACATGCGTTCTCGTTGCCGACAGATCCTAATAGTAACATTCTGCGCGCGCGCGCGAGTAGCACGATAACTCACATATGTAAGAGAAACAAAACACAGTTGAATAACGCGCCCTCCGCGCACTCGGGGGCTGCGGCCACGAAGAAGTTATCCCCTAACTGTCTCGAATATAACCAGAGATTCCGATGCTACTCCTTTTCTAGAAGATTATTCAAACGAGCATGCTTGATATGTGAACCGCGTGTCGTCATCGTCGTCGTCGCCGCGCGAGGAAGAGAAGCAAAGAGAATGCAGCGTGCGCCCCTTCGTGGGAGGGGGTGGAGGGAGAGAGGAGGTGGAATAGGATTCCGCCCGGGAAGAGGAGTAGGTGGGTGTACTGCTCCTTCACTCGCGCGCGCACAGAGGAGGTCGTGTTATTACTGTTATCAGGCGACCACGACGAGAAGCAGCCGTCTATCGAGTCGACGGCGCATCCGTCCCTCCCGCATCGGCTTCCCCCTATTATGGCGATCGTTTTTCAACGGAAGTGTCCGTTGTAACCTCGTCGCAGCGAGAGAGAGCAATATCCCGAACGATATTCGGCACATTCCGCGGCACGTGGCTGATTAAATAGAGTACTACTGCTACTATTGCTACGCTAGACCGCGCCATCACGTGGTAGGGTTTACCAGCGCGAAAGAGAGGCGGCGGCGGATGAGGAGGATGGGAAGGAGGTAGAGGAGGAGGTCGACGCGAGGGTGCTTTGGCTAGAGCCGAAGGCGAGAGAAAAAGAGAGACAGACAGATAGAGAGAGAGAGAGAGAGAGAGAAAACGAGGAACGAGATTCGGTGCGCGCTGCGAGGGAAAAAAGAGAGAAAGAGTATCCGCGGCGTTCGTGCGAGCGTACTAGCGCCTAGAGCGCTATAAGGGTAGCGGAATGGTGGCGGCGCTGTGGCTCGAGCGAGGCGAGGGGCACAGCAGGGGTAGGAGCGACCGGGTGAAAGGTGGGGTGGCCGCTCGATACCACTGCGGCACGGCCAAAGTCGAAGCTATACCACGAATCCCTCCGTCTCGCTCTCACCCGCTCTCTTCCACCCTCTCCCGTCCGCCCTACCCCGGCCTCCGCTGCACCCCTGCCGTTGCTACCCTCTCGCTCGCTCTACTCTCTACAACCCTGCCACGCCGCTCTTGCTTCTCGCGCGCCCCGGTAACGTGCGCACTATAGCAAACGGCCTACAGCCTTTGCCCGGTATCTACCCCCGAAATCTACCCGCGGCGGCCCTCTAACTCCACCGCCGGCCTGCTCCCCCGCTCCCTCCTCCCCTGCCGCGCGCGCTCATCCGACCTATCCCTCAGGATCCCTCGAGGGGATCTACCGACTGCGCTCTTTAAACAACGAGACACCTTTCCCTCGACTACGTCTCAATTCTCGCCCGGAAGAAGCCCCGATCTGCCTCGTTTTTCCAGGCTAGTTCCGCGCACACCCGTGATCGTCAAGCTCTCACCCTACCTGCTCTCTTCGCCTGCCCCTTCTCCTCCTCTTTCTCCTGCTGCTGCTGCTGCTGCTGCTGCTGCTGCTCCACTCCCCGTCCTCCTCTCTTGCTCGTTCTCCCTCACCCTCTGTCTCGCTTTTTTCCGGAGCCAGTGTTCTTTCTTCTCGCGATTTCCGCACTTTGACCTTCCTACCTCCACTCACCGGCGAGATCGATCTCCGTTAGCTCTAAAAAAAAAAAAAAAAGGAAAAGGGAACGACTCGATTAAGAAGGATCACGCCACTTAGCACATTTGTGTGAGATAAACCCATAAGCGAGATGGCGCGTCGGCTCGCGGAGTAGAGATCGCGGAACCGTGTTCTAGATCGTCTTATAAGAAAATTGGACGAGTAATTTCCGCCAGCCGATATTCCTCCGCAAACCACATCTAGGCCTTCCTCCCGCCCGGCGTGTTGCCCTGTACAATTTCGCTAAGAGCTATACGTCGCGGGCGTCGATTCGTTTAATTAAATACACGTCACTTTTCTTCCGCGAGAGACACGCGCCCTACATTATAGATAAATCCTAATTAATCCCCCCGAGAGAGCCCCCGCTACAGAGCCGTCTACGTAAGCGAGATACACGCCGTATCCTGCCGATCTTGAATTAAATAATATCGCAATATCGACACGGTTTAACTTGCAGGAAGAGGAAAGGGAACGCGCGAGAACAAGATCGCTTCGTAATGAAAGCTACATTCAAAAAGATATAATCTCACTCTTAGAGAATATCCTCTTACGCGTAGCCACCAGAGGCAGGCTTCTTCTCTAAAACCAAAAGGAACCAAAATATTCAATATTCTCAAGGTTAAGGATTTTATCTTTCATCCATAATACAAAAGAGAAGTCTTGCTCTTAATAGAAAAATTTCCTTCTTTCGTAAACATATTCCTCTTAATTTAAAGGGAAAAAGTTTGAATAATACTTCGTAGATTTCCGATCAATAGTTTGCTTCAATGGAAGGGTTATATCCTTTTGGTGGAAATTTGCGCTTTGAATATGGAGTTACAGGAAATAGCACCTTGCAACTAGAATCCTTTTCAGTGTCAGAATATTTTTTTTTCGTTTTTAGAGAAAACCTCTTGAAAGCCGTGTGTAAGAGAGCATTTATTAATAACAATTATTATTATATTTATTTTATATTTATATTAGGATTATATTTATTTTAGGGGTGTACAACACATTTTGCGATCGCGCGCGCGCGTTTTGCAATCGTTTATTATTAATGAGCCATTCGCTAAAAGCTCCGCGAATAGAACGTAATCGCCGAGTATTCCTGACCTTTGTACTAAATATACAACCACGAGCCACTTTTGGAGGGAAGGAGTATTCGATTTTGAAAGATACATTTTTCGCGATTATCGATTTTATTAGACATTCCATGAAACTTTCGTGGAGGAGACGACTCGACGCGAGTACCGGCGGGGAGAGCTCGAGAAAACGCGGTACAGAGAAAGGTAGAGATAGATACAGAGAGGAAGAGAAGAGAGGAGAGAGAAAGAGAGAGAGAGAGAAGGAGGAAGAAGAAGGAAGAAGAAGGTGCGCGCGACTTCTGATACGACCTGTATATCCAATCATCTTGATCGCTCTCGTTGCAGGGCGTACGCTACTCTCTCGGATCGGATCTCTCGATGCAAATTAAGTATAGTCTCCATGGTGTTACCGTATTAAATTGAATATGTTAAGCACGGCGGCAGCTGTGTATATCAAAGTCCCATGGCGAAGTATGCCACGCCGCAATATTTGGCCCTCAGGGTAGCGGGCGCTGTTTTCTTACATGAGGCAGGAAACACACTACTACGCACACTAGTAGTACGTTGCACCTTATTTCTATTACACGACAGAAAACATAAAATACAAGAAGCATCCGCGCGGCGCAGCCGTCCTGAGACATTCGAGCGCCCCGGGCGGATACAAGTGCACAATGTACGTGTTCAATTAATAATAATAACAATAATAATAATAGTAATATTAATGGTGAAGAGAGAGGTACTTTACAAGGGAGGACGAACGGGTTACACACGAGAAAAGTTATCCGCCTCGGGCTGGCGTACCGCGAGACGGAAAAGAAAGGGAAAAGAATAGTCACGCGTGCTGCGAGATGACGCCGTCGCTGACGTCACGTTTTTCGCAGGGGAGGTGGCGCGGATTAGAAAAGCTTAATATCGTTGCTGAGTTTAATTTGCGAGACATTTTTCCATCCGCCCGGCTCGCCAAGGAGAGCGAGGAATTCGGGAAAAATGCATATTAAGGCCGCGTCTCCGTGTCCGGAGCGTCCCCGACGCGTCTCATCCACCCGGCATTCCGGATCCGCAGCCCGTTCGGCCCATGTGTGTCCGGCTGGCTCGGCATTTACACGATTCTAAAGTTATCGGATAGGAGCGGGGCGCGTGTATCGGCTGCGAGGTTTCGGTCTCGACTCGATAAGCGAGAGCTGGTGAAACGTCTCGACTGGAGTCCTTCGAGTCGAAGTTAGAACACTGTCCGCTACTTGTACGGGTGAATGAGAGAGAATGCCTCATCATTTCAGCCTTTTCTCACTCTCGCTCATATTATCCCTGAAAATGGCGGACAGGCCAATCGGGAATTGTCGTGCTAATTATTCTAACTTTGACTAGAGGAACTTTAATCTCGACCGCGGTCCTCAGCGGACACGTACGCCGATTTTAGGACGCACCATTTCTGATATATCACGCTCAAAAATCCAATGCAGGGGAGAGGAGAGTTTTGAACGCGCGGCGTGTTTCTCTCGTTCTCGATTTCACCCGCTGTAAATCCACTCGTTTTTGCGTCAAATTGACTATGTTAAGCGCGCACGGCCCAGCTGCGAGATACAAATCCCTAACAGAGTATAATAACAGCGATATTTAACCCTCGAGAGGTAATCGAGCCCTGCATTCTTACACGAAGTATTAAGCGCGCGATGCTTACAAAGCCGTAGATTGTAATCCCAGATTTGCATGGAAAACTTCAGGATCGTGCGAAAAAAAGTATGTAAATTAATATAGGCACTTTGAGACAGAAAGAGAAGGAAAGGAGAGTGTGAGAGTAGGAAGGTGGGAGGGAGAAAGGGAGCGAAGGAGAACAGCGATTACGGTCCTGGGGGAAAGGGACGCGGTGTAAAAATCTCATGTAAATCCAACGCAATTAACTGTCGCGGCTCAACTTTTTCCTTATCTATTAACGTCGCGCATAACGACTTTGTTAACACGGCGAGCACGCCGAAAATGCAGCCGTCGAGCTCGCGCGCGATATCTCAGCCGCGATAATTTCGATGACGACGGAGCAAGCGATATAAGAGGCCGGGACGAACCAAGGAGTGTGTTGGTCGTGTACTTTGCTCGTGCATTTATAGCGAGAGGAACGACGGAAACGAAATCGTAAAACTGCGATTGTTGAAAAGGTACACGGAGAAAAATAATTTTGCTCTTGTAGCAAAATCGTCGTTGCTACTGCATACTCGTGGTGGCATCAAAAAAATTTAGTTGACGTAACTAATTTTATAAATTATTCGTCATCAGAGCAGAAGTAGTTTCGTTGCCAGGATAGAAAAAATTTGTTATTTGTCCTAAGAATCACGTTAATTGATGTAGAATAATGTATCCTAGCAAATTTATTTGCTATCGGAGCAAAACGGCAACGGTTTTTATAGCAAAATAATTTGTAGATTCAGCAAATTATATGCAATAAATAGTGATCAGTGCTCTTAGCAAATCTTTTTGCTATATAATAACGAAAAGATTTTACTAAACCAGAAAATTTTCTGGGCCAACAAATTATTTTTCTCCGTGTTTCTTGAGTCAAAACTAGCCAGAAGAAGTCAGGTTAAACGACTGATTGTAACTGATTCTAGCAACTGATAGTGAGCTAAATGATGCCCAGTCGAAACTCGCAATATCCCAGTTCTTTTCGACCAGAAATTAATCGGAAGATATTAATCGGAACAGATAAATTAGTAAATAATAATTAGTTCGTGTGTTTATTTAAAATTAATATTCTGGCCAATATCTGTTATACATTCACAATACACTCAAGTTGGACAATGTAAAGTTAATGCTGTATTGGTTTTATTAACCTTGTTTTATGAATGACGGTCATAATAAACGTCAAAACACGGAAACAAAGAAGAAAATATAATATATAGTGTGTCTGATAAGCGAGCTGATAAGTATCTCGTGTACATGTCAGATTAAACACGAAATTCCTTTACGATTTTGCAAGCAACTGAAAAAGTCTTACGCCATTTTGCAAAACCACGTGGGTTCTTGAGTTATTAATTAAAGATGATTGATCATGTGTCCAGTATTTTTTAATTAATAATTAAAAATCTGTGTGGTTATTTGCAAAATGATAGAGGACTTTTCTGTTCAGTTTGACCTAATTTACAAGCACACGACGGCAATCGTTGCTTTTGGCAAATCATCTACCGTATCGTGCGTGATCACTCGTCAATTAATAACTCTCTAATTAATAACTCACAATTTTACGTAGTCGTTTGCGAAACGGTAGAGGTAGTTTGTGTTCAGCCTAGTCTACGCGTACACGAGGCACGAGACACTTAGGTCTGTATTAATAGTCGTTACTTAAAGTTTGTCTCTCGTGAGATTTATTAATGCTGTAGTGATTGGTTTTATAAATCTTGTTTTATGAATGACGGCCATAATAAACGTCAAAACACGGAAACAAAAAAGAAAATATAAATATATAGAGTGTTTGAGTTAATAACTGTCTCGTGTACATGTCAGATTAAACACGAAATTCCTCTACGATTTTGATGGTACTCAGATTTCTACTCAGAATTAAAATCAAGTTTTTTTTTTCAGTTAAGTTATATGATGTATGTTACATTATATCTGTAATCGCGATTCAACAGAAAAACTCTTACTCAATTGTAAATTCAAATCTGAATATCTTATTTGAGAGGAGTTTCAAGTAACGACTTGAAGTAACAAGCAACGACTTAACTTTTATGCAGGGTGTCTGACACTCTACATAAAAAGAACTAAAGAGAATACATACATTTTCATACAAATGCAGGTGTACATAAATATTTTATATTCTCGCGGAAAGTGTGTGCGTAAAATGTGTGTATTCTTCAAATGCTGACACAATGTTTCGATCATATTATTCGGTCTTCTTCAACGGCTAAGCCCCATAGGTGGCCTCCTTAGTCCCGAACTGCTAGCCAACTCACTTACTAACTTACTAACTAGTAGAGGAAGATAGCCACGCTGAGAGAAAAAAATAGTTGGAATAACTATAATCTCACTATATTTTATAGTTCGTTTTGGTCTCAAACATATATTTATAGTTCATCTAAACACGAAGATATAGCAGAATGAACACACATTTATAGTCACCATCTTATTATTCTATATGTATAGTAAAACACGCTTTGGGAATATAATTACATGTAATATTTTCCAAATATTCCAATTGTATTGACTATATAAAATAGTTCTATATATAAAATATTTCTCTTACCATTTAATATTTGCTACCTTACTATGTTTTTTATTTCAAATAATTATAATTCTTGGTAATTCTTTTACATGAGTCAGTTATACTATGCTTATATTGTAAATATTACAAACATTATGGTGACATTTACTATAAAAAGGATATTCCTAACTATAATCTTTTTACTGTGCCATTATAGTTCCAAATATCATACATTTTTCTCTCAGTGCACAGGAGCAGATTCGTACATTTCAATTATTACAGAACTGTACGTACAGTTTAAAGATCGTAGCGGACATAAACACACAAAGGTTGTCTCTATCATGTTTTGCACAGTCAATTGCAACAATTGGTTGTCTAAGAAGTGGTACTTTCGAAATTCTGAAAAATGTAGCATCTTGCCCTTTCACAGTCTCTCTCCCACTCGCCGGTCGTATGAACTCGGGGGAATCCAATATCGGATGTAACGGAAGAGCGCAGAGGAATCTCTCCGAGATAGCGTAGAGCGGGAAAATTTCGATGTGCCGCTGCAGCGGGTCTCGCGGATCCTAAACATTCGAATTGCTGGACAGCTCTCGCGAAATTGCTCTCTCTCTCTCTCTCTCTCTCTCTCTCTCTCTCTCTCTCTC
>NW_022639499.1:1703672-1713168 GCF_010583005.1 Odontomachus brunneus
TCTCTCTCTCTCTCTCTCTCTCTCTCTCTGTCGCACACATTTCCGCAAACGCAACTCCGCGGTTGTTTGTGATTTCTAGGTGTGCGCGCGCGGACCACGAAATTTATACTTAATTATATAAATGAAGGGATATTATGGGCAGTGGCGTAACCAGGTGAGCGTGCACAGGGTGCAATCAGCGCTTAAGTGCACTACCCTTGCCCCGCCATCCCCTTCCCTCGGACACGTTTCCTCCTCTCAAGGTACGAGCGCGATACAAGTTCATTATGAGTAAAAAAACTTGCGGAGAATTAATGAATGCGCTGTACTCGATATTAGTCGCGTAAGTGTCAGGATGTAAGCTTCGCGCGACACTCCCCGCCGACGGTGTTGCTCGAAGATCGTTACTCGGCCGTAATTTTTAACGACTCTGAAAAAGAGCACGCGCACGCTCCTCTAGTGTTGTCCTAGCCAGGGGTAAAGGAGATGGGGGGGAGGGAGAGGAGGAGGAGGAGGAGGAAGACTGGAGTGCTCGGGCCGTAGTTCATCGATTAATCGTGAGCTCGAATTTCTTTCTCAACGTCGTTACGTCGTATCGTCTGGCAATATTTATGCCGGCGAGGAGCCACGAGCGCGCGATGCAAGAATGCGATATCGGTTAATATTTCTTTCATAGATCGCGTGAAACGCCGGCAGGACTTTATAAACAGCACTAAGACATGACGGAGACGCGACCAGATAGAATCGTTCGGCACGCGTCTCGCAGACTCGCCGTAATCTCATCGCGTGCGCGACACCCTTGTCTCAATGATGCATATCCGGAAAAAATAAGCTGCATAAATTTAGCTGCAAGATAGTACGTTCTGCAGTCCCATGTTCCAAGCGGAAACTTTTGCCGGAAAGATATTCCTCTTTTAATGAGACGAAAGACTACTAATCGAAAGACTCTGTTGATGGAAGATATCTTTTAGATATTATCCTAACTTTCTTCTTCCCATGAATCAAGAGAGATCTGTTTACTCGAAACTTGAAGCTTACTTGAAAGAAGACATTATTCTAAGAACACTGTGCTTAGAATGTTTCTCTTTGGCTTTAGAAGAATCCTCTTGACGGCTTCAGAAGAATCCCTCTTCTAATGAAGTGCAAAACTACTGATCGGAAGACTCTAGAAGATCTATTGATGGAAAACCTGGTGTATATTATCCTAACTTTCTTCCTCCCCTGAATCAAGAGGCATCTGTTTACTCGAAGCTTGAAGTTTACTTAAAAGAAGACATTACTCTAACTTTAATTAAGAATACTGTGCTTAGAATGTTTTCTTTTGGCTTTAGAAGAATCCTCTTGATGGCTTTAGAGGAATTCCTCTTTTAATGAAGTGAACTATTAATCGCGAATTTACTAGGTATTACTCTAATTAGACCTCTAATTAATAATTAGGGTAATATCTAGAAGATATCTTCCATCAACAGAGTCTTTCGATTAGTAGTCTTCAATAAAAGAGGAATATCTTTCCGGCAAAAGTTTCCGCTTGGAACATGGGACTGCAGAACATACTATCTTGCAGCTAAAGTTATTTTTTCCGGATATGCATCATTGAGACAAGAGTGTCGCGCACGCGATGAGATTACGACGAGTCTGCGAGACGCGTGCCGAACGATTCTATCTGGTCGCGTCTCCGTCATGTCTTAGTGCTGTTTGTAAAGTCCTGCTGGCGTTTCACGCGATCTATGAAAGAAATATAATTTTTTCTAATTTTTTCTTCCTTTGAATTAAAGAGAATTTGTTTACATGAAGCTTAAAGTTTACTTGAAAGATGACATTCCTCTCACTTTAAAAATATTGAGTTTAGAATATTGTGCTCTCTCTCTCTCTCTCTCTTATTTTCTTTAGCTTTAGACAGAATTCTTTTGATGGCTTTAGAAGAATTCCTCTCCTGATGAAGTGAATTAATCGAGAATCTATTAGGTACTCTATTCTAATTTTTCCCTTTTGAATCAAGAAAGATCAAGAAGGATATATTTACTTGAAACAAAATACCATTTTACTAGAAGAAATTTCTATTTGGGACTTGTATTGCAGATAAAAGGTGATTTCCTCCAACTTTAAGAACATTGTGCTTTGAATATTTTCATTTTGAAAATATACGAGCCATATACAAAAGTATTTCCGCTAAAGATAAGATTATATTTTTTTGATTATATTGAAAGTAGAATGCCCTCTTACGCGATACGAGGAGACGCGGCAAACAAGACTTATACTGTAGATATAAGACGAAGTTTCTCTACCTTCAAGAATATCATGCTTAGGATATTTTCCTTGTGATTTTAGTAGATTCCTCTTGGGACGATGCATAAGAGTAAAATCCTCTAGGATTCAGAGAATTCTGCTGAGAATGAGATTATATCTTTTAGGATATATTCAAAACGGTCGAAGTGATCGAAAATAACCTACACACAGATTTCGTTGCGTCAATGGTTGCACGTAACACTGATGCGGCTTGATCGCATTAATTGCGGTTTGATGCGAGCAATTAAAAATTGGTGCCTTTTTAAAATGCACAAAGGGATCGTTTATGCTATCGTTTGCATATGTATGTGTGTGTGTGTGCGCGCGCGCGCGCGGGCGAAATTAGCGCAATCGATGAAATTGCGGCGTGTAACAGTAGCGGCGGCGAAAAATCTCGAAGGCAGCGATTTCTCGAAAAAGCGCGCGCGGATATTTGACGTTTTATTTTCCCGAATATCACTGAAATTAAGCGACGTGTGAAACGCGAAGAGAAGGGAAGGTTTGAGCGAAGCCGCGGGGCGAGAGAAAGAGAGACACACGTTGGCCGCGTATTATCCAAACGCGGCCAACCGGCGCCAACTTACAAAGCTGTTTTCATCGGCATTCATCGGCTATCCATCAGAAGTGAGCAATTAATATCGCGGTTCTCGCTAATCCACGGAAATGAGCCGTCTGTGCGCGATTAGCGATACAGTAAGCGCGCGTAAATACAAATAAATCCGGCATCCGGCACGAGAAAACAAGAAACCCCGCTCGGCCATAAATAGCGAGAAATGGTAACGGTAAACGTCTGAAATAATGAAACACGTCGTACGCGCGTTTACGGTTTCAATTTTTGTTCCGCCGTGCTGAGAGAGTAAGCGTTTCCATATTTAAACCTTTGTCACCGGGATTTCAAAATTTCACGGTTTGCATATCACATTCAAGAATTTCGTTTGAAATTCCCTGATACACGGTATTTCGCGCGCGTGTCCTTTTCCCTTAGTGGAATTTGAAATTATACTTCGTGTCGTGAGCGCGATCGTCGGGAGAAAGTGAGAGAAAGAAAGACAGAGTGATCTCATAAAATCTCGCAGAATTAAAAAGCCCGCGGCGACAAGAAAAACGGAGTTTCATTAGCGACGTTTGCGTTTCTTTCCGCAATCGATAAGCAGCCGATGTATTTTGCAATCCTCAACTCGCGTGTTAACATTTTTGCGCTTAACATTCCTAATTTCCCTGTTGATTTTTCGAGCTAAACCTTTTTGTCATTAATGAGAGCACATGTTATCATGTATTAACATTAATTTGAGCGTATTAATAATCATCAAAATGATATGATATCTCTGACTCTCATTCTCTCTCCCTCTCTCTCTCCCTCTCTCTCTCTCTCTCTCTCTCTGTCACGAGTGTATCTGGGTTGTTCTGGATTTTAAATACGTTTGATGGCCGCCGTCATATTTAATCATTCTGCGCGCTTCCACGTAATATGTCGAACAGATAGCGGAATTTCCACCCATATTTTACCATTAATAAATCTTACTTTATTGGATCAGCGCAATCTCGTTGACGAGAAGTCAATTAATACGGACGAAAATTGTAAAAACTATTACCCGCCCGTGCAGCTCTCTCTCTCTCTCTCTCTCTCTCTCTCTCTCTCTCTCTCTCTCTCGCGATCATCGCATCCTCCGTCGCTGGCGGTATAGTCGGTGGATGCAGCCAAGATGGTTAGACGGCCGATTATCAGTGTTCCTTAGACACAATGGTTAATGGTTTGATCGGAGTGTCGCGAGGATAATTCACATCGGGACGAAACGGAAATTCGCAAAGTGGTCAGTCGATCGATATCGCGTTCCACGTAAAGCTCCCCCGGCTGCGGTAGCGGACTGTAAATATTTCCCGTTGATTGCCATTGTTCGAGTTTGTTAGACCCCAACCGGAGGGGATTCTAGGTGAAAGACTCGCGCGAGAAAGGTAGAACGCAGACAGGAATACAGAACGATAAGTTTTTTGATGAAACTTCCGCTGCGAGACAGAAAGAGAGAGAGAGAGAGAGAGAGAGAGAGAGAGAGAGAGAGAGAGAGAGAGGGAGGGAGGGAGAGAGAGAGATGCCCGAAGGAGGGACAGACGGAGGAATATCTTTGCCGATCCGCAAGAGAGGAGAACGGGAAAGTTCCGCCGATACTGTCGTTATATTTTCTTCCATCTATCCGCGCGCTTCTCAGTTTCTCTCTTTACGATTCTCTCCTTCTGCCTCATTATCGGG
The DNA here is from genome assembly GCF_010583005.1 of Odontomachus brunneus. Lineage (NCBI taxonomy): Eukaryota > Metazoa > Arthropoda > Insecta > Hymenoptera > Formicidae > Odontomachus > Odontomachus brunneus. Next base: position 1,708,183 of record NW_022639499.1, read on the forward strand.
CGGCGGGATATTGTTTCGTTAAGACGTCGACGCGGAATATAAATCGCGGTCGGGAGTCCGCGTTTTTCGCGCTAAACTCGCGCGCGCTCTCCTTCTTTCCCCCTTTTTCACGGGCGAGAATGGTCCTTTATCGTTTAGTCATTGAAGCGGGATTTCTTTCAACGGCGCGCTCCGCCAGATGTGTCGAATAAGCAAGATATATCGCGCTCTCGTACAAATCGCGTGGGGATGTGGTATGAAGCGTAGCCGGGCTCGTGCGGGAGGCGGAATGTCGGAACAGTCGCAGTGCAAACTCGCGACCTGGGAGTGCGGGATATTACATCTTTTTCTTCCAGAAAGTACATTCCCGGGAAAACCGGCGGCACAGGCGGAATGCAAAGGCAGCAACGAAGATTCTTGCAATTTGCATAATTTATTGAGTATCGCGGCGGAGATGGGGAGGGAGGGGGAGGTAGAAAGGAGAGAGGGAGAGCGAATAGGCGGAAGGGTGGGTTGGCGGAATCACTCTTATATCATCCGCGAAAAAATGAGAAGCCGAGGAACGACAGGATGAAAAATCGTTAGTACACAGAATTACCTTTTCCTACTTCGTGGTTCGGAGAGAGTCTGCGGAGTTTTATATACTCGCAGCCTCCCCTCTCCCCTCCTCCTCTCTCTCTCTCTCTCTCTCTCTTTCTCTTCTTGAAACTCATCCTACGTGGCAAATAGCGCGATCCTTAGGAACATTAGCGATGCATGAGGTTAGCTCGGGGAAAATATTTAAAGGAAAGTAGCGCAACGCGCGGCAGCGAACACAGACCAAGTATAAACCAGCATGATTAATCGGCGTGAGCATGCCGATTGCGGAAAGAAACGCGTTTCGCGTTAAAGTATCGCTCATTACTGTTCCGGGGGATGGAGGAGAGGGGAAGGGGGAAACGAGATGACGCATTCTCGTCCTCCAGTGCCTCCAGATGATAAAGTCTGGCCCACTCGCCCCTCGAAATGGCGTATTTGTGTAGCGAAGATGACTCACGTCGGCAAAGTGCATTGCGGGTATCAGGTGGAACGTGTCCCAAGTTACTTTTTTCATCATTTTGTATCATGATTATGATCAATTTCGGTGTTTGGAGTTCTTATTATCCTAAACGCTGTAATAAAGATTAGTATGCAATCAATAGTAATTTATTAAACGTAAAATATTAGGAAACCCGAGTCGAAATTTTGACTCTATGTTGAACCTTGAATTTAGTATCAGTAAGCAGTAGCAGCTAAGATAATAAAGTAGATTTAATTCTAATGATATAATTTACTCCTACTTTGATCCTGATGATGTCTGAAATTACTGCTTTCACTTTCTTTAGCGTCAAAGTAGATTGTATAATAGGATCTTAGGAAGTAAAGTAGGTTCAGTTGCGAACCTCTAATTGGAGCTTTAGCTCCTATATAGAATATATGTATTTTATAGAATTCAAGGTTCAATATAGGGTCAAAATTTCGACTCGGAAATGAGTGTCAATATTGTCAAAATAGATTTTATCCAGGTTGTAGATTATCTAAGTAGGCTCAAACTATTTTTAAGAGCGTCAAAGTAGCATCAAAATTTCGACTCGGAAATGAGTGTCAATATTGTCAAAATAGATTTTATCCAGGTTGTAGATTATCTAAGTAGGCTCAAACTATTTTTAAGAGCGTCAAAGTAGCATCAAAATTTCGACTCGGGATTATATCCTTTTTCAAGAGAATCAAATCCGTGAAATAAATTACCCTGCGACTTCGATGAATTGCTCTGCGACATCGATTTCATTTTGTCAGCTCGTCGGATATCTGTCAGTCTGTTCTCCTAGCTCGCGCTCGCGGGCGCGCGCGGAGGAAAACATCGCGAAAAGAATCACGCTGTTTTCAGCAGCGCACTCGACTTTCCCGTAAGACCGTCCGCCATCTCTCAGGGCCATCATTCGAGCTAGCGAATTCGTCGCCGTATATCATACGACCTAATTTGCCGTCGCGCGGCGGGCAAGCCGACCTCAATCGAAAATCGATCAAATTCAGTTCGCCCTGTCCCAAGTTTTTCCGTCGTGTCGCGTCGTGAGAGCTCGTCTTACTTCCATCGCGAGCGAGCGATCGGCATACGCATGGGGGAAAAACTGTTATGGCTGTTATGATCACATCCTCTATGGTTAGGAAGAAATTTCATCGAATTCAAGTTAAACACATGAGGAGAATTCTGTAGAAAAAATGTTACCATAAGATTTATTCCGTAACGCAGGGTAGATCGATATTTTGCAGTGATTTATTGCTCTTTTATTTCATAAGTGCTATTTGTATTCTACAATAGAAACTGAAATATGCACGGAGAAAACTGTTATGGTAATGTAATACAGCCATTTCTATATATTTTTTTTATAATGTTAGAAGAAAAATTCATGCGAATGCAAGTCAAACATCGCATTAAAAATTACTATTGTTACATAGACCGTCAGTTTTTATGATGTACCAATGTATGTAATTTTAATGTATGATGGTATGTAATTTTCAAGTATTATATTCTCACATATTGTTGCCTCAAATGAGAGTATTGCTGTCTCTCTGTTGTGGTCTGCACTACGAATACAATGTTTGAAAGATCCGTAGGATTTGATGACGCGATACAGTATTAAGATAAGCTCTAAGCCTCTCAAACATACACGAGCAGGCAGCAAAAAAGGTCAGTGTACCACACTTCCATAGTTTCCACGGTAACGCTTTCGTTCTTATGGGTGGAAAATGACATCAATATTTAGCCGCGGCAAGCATACCTAGTGTCTTCTCCGTGTGCATGTAAAAATAAACAAAATTAAAAAAAGAAAAGGAGAGAGAACAAACCTATCCACCACTTTCGGGCTTCTAAATTGCACGCACGATTCTTCCGAATAAAGTGAATAAAAAGCGGCGATTACATCCTGACCGAAACGAGATTTATGGAGAGACCTATTAGTGCGATTTCCATTTTGCAGGACAGCCGGCAAAAACTCGCCCGGTAGAAAAATTTAACAGCATTGACAGTGCCGGGCGCGAGATGTCCGCTGATGAAAAAAAAAGGGGGGAAAAAATTTTTTTTCCGGTGCGTACGCGATGCGCGAATCCGGGTTAAAAGCTGTGTACACCGCTTGAACCGTAACGGCAAGAAACGAGCGAAAAAAAAAGAGGAGGAGGCGGAAAGGGTAAGAGGCAGGAGCAGCGATGGTACTTTTGTAGTACTTAACTTTCCCTAGCAAGCCTTTCGAGATTCGGCCGGGGAATGTTTCATAGCACGAGGGTGGGATTCGCAGAAAGTAACGGCGCAATTTCGTACGGCCGAGAGAGAGCGAGAGAGAGAGAGAGAGAGAGAGCGAGAGAAGGAGAGAAAGAGAGCGATGTATAAACGGTAGAACAGTATATCCCGGGAAATATTAACCAAAAACCGATAGAGTGCCCAGCAAATTGCGAACAACGCGTTTGAGGAGGAAGTCGGAGCGTTTGTGGGACGTCTAATTTAAAAAAAGAAAAAAGAAAGGAAAGATAGAACAGAGAAGAGAGAGAAAGAGAGAAAGAAAGGAAATAGAGATCGGAAATGCATCACCGTGACGACGCGTATGGAATAAGATCGGTGCAGAAATAACAGATCTCGTCTAACGTGCTTCAGCAGCAAAGCCGCCATGATTACACGACGGACTCGATTCCGTTGGAAGTGTCACGCGAATAAACGTGTATTAAACGTCAGCTTCGGGATATCGTTCAGTTTTTCTTTCCTTTCTTTTTTTTCTCCCCCCTCTCTCTCTCCCTCCCAACGCGAGCACAAACGCTCTCATGGTGGAAATAATTTTTTTCTTTAATCGATTCCGCGCTGCGCACGGTCCCGCCGGCCGATTCTATTCGATTCATAAATCTATAGATTCATAGCTTTATAAACTCATAAATCCAGAGGAGACATAGATCAACAATTTTTACGCGCGCGCACACTACGGTTCGCGCGCGCAGACAGAGGAGTGAGAGCTGAAAAATACCTGCTACGAGACGCTATCGCGCTTTTAAACAGAATAAAACATTTTTTCCCCGTCCACCTATCGAGCAGTATCTGTATTTTATGCGGCTACTGGCATTACATCCGCAAAATGATGTAATTTGATGCAGACTGAAAAAATCGAGAGAGAGAAAGAGAGAGGGAGAAAGTCGTGAATTAAAAAATTGGCAGTATAAATTACAAAACGGGAGATGAGAATCGTACATTGCGAGTTGAAATTCAAGGAATTAATGATTGAAGACTGAGGGGCGAAGGTGAAGGGCGGAAGCTCCGTCGGGGCAGAGAAGTGAGAGTCGAAGGTTGAAGGTTGAAGGTCAGACTCACGGTGTAACACAAACCGAACACGAAGGATCTCTTACGACTTTGTTTCCTCCTTTTTATACCAACACCCGTTGGTAAGATACACGATAAATTGCCGCGTGAATCAGATGGGAAGGAACGCGACGCAACGTCTCTCGCACGAGGGTAATCTGTATACTCGACGACACGCTAACGGCTCTCTCTCTCTCTCTCTCTCTCTCCCGCCCTTCCCACCCCTCTTTCTCTCGTGCTTCCTCTCTCTTGATTTACTGTAGAGATTGTCTTAACTGACTGAAGAGTAACGCGTCTCCGTGGTTGCCGTGCGCGAGTTTGCAGCTTAAATTAATGACTTTCCACTTACTCCTTCGTTAGCCTTATTTCACGTATCCTTAATCCCCTTTACGTAACGACATCCTTTTTACACGCCGTAATCTAATCGCGCGTTCGTTCGAATACAAATTTCCGACCATCCCTCCCTCCCTCCCTCCGTACCTGCCGTCGTCCTTCGGCCGAAAATTGCTTACACAAGCGTTCCGTGCAAAACCCGTTGCGCGGAAATGTCCTGCTATAAAAAAAAAAAAAAAAAAAAAAAAAAAAAAAAAAAAAAAAAAAAAAAAAAAAAAAAAAAAAAAAAAAAAAAAAAAAAAAAAAAAAAAAAAAAAAAA
>NW_022639499.1:1713178-1713901 GCF_010583005.1 Odontomachus brunneus
GACCATCCCTCCCTCCCTCCCTCCGTACCTGCCGTCGTCCTTCGGCCGAAAATTGCTTACACAAGCGTTCCGTGCAAAACCCGTTGCGCGGAAATGTCCTGCTATAAAAAAAAAAAAAAAAAAAAAAAAGATAAAAAACGAGCAGAAAAATCTACCAGAATCTCCAAAAATATCGGGGGGGTATTTATTATTTGCAGGTGCGATCGTTACAACCCTCGAAATAGTCCAGCAAGATACATCCCGGTATTTGCCGTAAACATTTTCCGCGAAATATTACCAGTGCATATTTTGCGAGTATTCGCGGAGTATTCGCGGGCCGCCCATCCAACATGCACGCGTGCGTGCGTGCATGCGTGCATGCGTGTTTTGTTGCGAGCGTGTATATGCGCGTGCACCGCGTTAGAGTTGTGCTTTGCAATTTCGGGCGCTTTAGAAAAAGAGAAAAAGAATCGCACAACGACGCGTGTACTTTTGGCGTAACAATTGCGTTGAGATACTCGTTGAACGAAATCTCTAGAGACGCTGCGCCAAATGTGCTGGGCGCGTCGACGCTCTCTAAGCTCGCCCGCAGCCGGCCACGGTTTCGCGATAACCGGTTGCAATTGGTAATGCGGCAACGAGAAACACTTCTTCTGCTGCTTTTTCTCAAGGACCGGAACGCCGCCGGGACGAGAGGATGGGTGACCGCGCGTTTTCTCTCGCCTCCCCCCCCCCCCCCCCCCC
>NW_022639499.1:1713967-1725678 GCF_010583005.1 Odontomachus brunneus
GGTCTCAGTAAGCGCGCCGGCCCGCCCTCCGTTTCCCTCTTAATTTTCTGCTTTTATGCTGTAAATGAAATCCCGCGTCCTCGCGTAGCGAGCGTAACGTTCAACCTCGTCGGGGGCATCGAATATCTCTGTTGTTTAAAATGCACCGTGCAATATTGGTGTCTTCATAGTCAGGGGCCATCGCTTTGTTTCGCGCGCGAGAGAGATGGATAGAGATAGATGGAGAGACAAAGAGGGAAAGAGAGAGAGAGAAGGGAGAGAAAGGACGAAGGAGAAAAGAGAGTTTTTTTCTCGAAGAAAATCCTGCTAGAACGAGTTCGCGCTTTCTCGCGTGTCACAGAGAGAATACCAAGCAAACACACACACATACACATATCCGTACAAAACGTTACATTTCGTACTTCTTAGCGGGACTAAACTCAACTTTTTGTTGTAATGCGCGCCTCGCGTTAAATATGAAAGAGGAAGATAATACCGCGCGCTCGAGAATGAAGCGCGTCGAGAAGAATTTTCGGGTAGAGAAATTAATCGGGACGAGGGTCTAAGTATGTAGTGACCCCAGCAGGGAATGCCTCAAAATAAGTATAACTTCGTGAAGTCCAAATATGATAAATCCTCAATTGAATTTCGCGAACAGATCATGATTCGATGCTAACGTGGATGCCCCAAACGACGAGGTCAAATTTTGGCCTTATGTTAAACCTTGAATTCTACAACGCGGTAGGAACTAAGTTAGCAAAGTAGACTTCATCCTAATGATACAATTTGCTCCTACTCTGACTCTAATGATGCCCGAAATTTCCCTCTTCATTTTCTTTAGCGTCAAAATAGGTGTTGAATAGAACAGTGAGGTTGAAAGTAGGATCAAATTTTCGACTCGAATAGGTTAAATAGAATCAGAAGAGGTTGATGTAGGTTCCAGACTATTAAAATAGATGTTGAATGGAATAGATTGAAGGTAGGATCAAAATTTCGACTTTGTGTGATTGAAGTATATTTTAATTATGAGAATTATTTTGATGAGTGTTACTATATTTTAAATCGTTAAAATAAATATAAATTCTCTCTGATATAACAAAATTTTTTTGTTCTTCTTTTTAATAAAAGATATAATTGGATGAATAATTAGCCAAAGAAAGAGAAAAACGAGATGTTCGATATTGATAATAATAATATTACATATGAAAATATCATATATAATGAGAGAAATTGTATTAAATGTCGTAATAAAAGTTGCAAGGGAGATTGTAATAAGTACACTAAAAAAGCATTTAATTTATTATATTTTAAATAAATATATCAAAATAGAGTTTAAATACGCGTCATTTCAGTCAGGATCTAATTGAGCATACCAAGCTAAGATTTAGTTAGATTTACAAGTCTAAGCAATGATTTGAAAGAGCATTTCCGAGTCGAAATTTGATCCTTTTCAACCTTACTATTCCATTCAACACCTATTTTGATACTCTGAAACCTACATCAACCTCAATCATTTAACCTACTCAAAATTTTGATCCTACTTTCAGCCTCACTATTCTATTCAACATCTATTTGGACGCTAAAGAAAGTGAAAAGGAAAATTTCGGACATCATCAGAGTCAAAGTAAGAATAAATTGTGTCATTAAAATTAAACCTACTTCACTAACTTAGTTCCTATCGCGTTGTAGAATTCAAGGTTTAATCATAGGATCAAAATTTCGACTTTGGTTCATCTTTGTGCAAGGTCCAAGTGGGTCTTCATAAAGCCTCGATAGAAGTGAGGAAATTTTGTCTAGAGTTATACAGGCCCCGTTCCAAATTTCTAGTATTCTTCTAAAAGTGCACTGCTCTCGCCGTTGGAGGAATTCCTCGCGAATGGGAGGAGTTGCGACGTTCCGAGATCAATCGGAATGTTTCCTCGTCGATTCGTCCGGAGCAGCTCGCGCGACGAACGAGCTGGCAATAATCCGGGCCACGACGACGACGACAATGGCGATGGCGACAGCGACGGCGACGAGATCTGTGCGTGTGGAAAAGCCGAACCCTGATTCGCTCAATTTCATTCTCATGGAAAGTAGCACCGAGAGGCGAAGACGAGGCGAAGACAATAACGGGAGAAAATAAATCGTTTACCGTTGGAGACACCCGTCGTGAGCGGATCTTCACGGTTCAAGAGCGTCGCTCGCGTTCCTCGGGTGTCGCGCGCGAGTGCGGGCGCGTGTTACTCCTTTTCTTCTTATAAAATATACCACACTACGCGTCTACGCTTCGACCCTTTCTGCTCCTTTCCTCGAGTTTACTTTATCGCGAGAAATATCAGGTTCTAGCTCCTCGTGCAAACACGGGAGACACTTGCGCCAGGTATAAGCGACGACATTTGCTCCTTTTTCACGTCCCTCTGACACTCGTTCCGTGAAATTTCTTACTCCCACCGCGCGAAACTCGCAGCCGTTTATGCGGTCGCGTCATCGGGTTTGCGCGAGATAATAAATATCCGATCGTACGAGCGCGCGCACGCAGCTGCGGGGAAAATAGCGCGACACACCGTCGCCGTCGTCGTCATCGCCGTTGTCGCCCGTCACGATAGCGGTATCGCAGGTCGACGCAAGCCAGCTCGCGAACTTTCTCGAGACCGCTATTTTTAGGTGGGATCAAAGAGAATGACTTGTGCATTCGATTTCGCGCAGAAGCGTAACAGAGACATATTTCTGAAACGGCACGCGATATCAAAACGTCCCTTTCAGCTTGAAAGCGTCTCTCGCGCGCAAAATTCCGAAACGCGCATGCATATCCGTGACGCGCGTTAGAATACGTTTGCAAGTAACGTACGGAATATTAGAAACTGGTGTGTAAGTCGCGAACAAAAGTGATAGACGAGATCAATTTAATCGTGAAATCGTGCTCTCCGCCCTATTTTTCCTCTGTGAATTTTACTTTTTGGAAAACTACACCGAAAATAGGAGTCTGCAGTAAGCTGAAATGTTTGCAGTCGTTTTGACAAAGAATTTTTTCCCAACAACAGCAGAGACTCTTACACGGAAAGAATCATCATGGTTTTGTTTCTCATATAAATTCTTTTCAATTTTACTGTGTTCTCGGGTGCAGAGATACAGACTGCTAGTTTGCTCGAAATCTTGGCCCTCTGTTAAACCTTGAATTCTACAATGCAATAGGAACTAAGTTAGCAAAGTAGGTTTCATTCTGATAATACAGTTTACTCCTAATTTGACTCTGATGATGTCGGAAATTTCCTTTTTCACTTTCTTTAAAATCCTATCTTTACATTTTCTGTGTCAAAATAAGTTGTATTATAGGCTTCAAAATATCAAAATAAATATTGAATATAGAATAGACTGCACTGCGAGAAAAATATAGTTGTTTTTGGCGTTAACTATACTTTTTTGTGATTTTAACCACAAAATTAGAAAAACTATTATTTTAGTAAGTGTTATTAGAAAAATGGTTCTTCTAATTATTTTTTTTTGTTAAAATCACATAAAAGTATAGTTGACGCCGAAAGCAACTATATTTTTCTCTCCGTGTGAAATAGAATAGGCTTGAATATAGATAAGGCTGAAAGCAAGATCAAAATTTCGACTCATGTAGGTTCGAAGTAGAATCGAAAGAGGTTGATGTAGGATGATGTTCAGAATATCAAAACAAGTGTTGAATGAAACATTAATTAAGATTGAAAATAGGATCAAAATTTTGACTCGAATAATTTATCTTGGTCGGATTTATTTTTTGAAAGTAGAGCAACTTTCGCTGAAAATATAGTAAATTTTTTAATAACATTCCGAATCGAAATATTGATCCTACTTTCAACCATACTACATTTATTTTTATTTAAAATAAAGTGAAAAGGAAAATTTTGGACATCATCAGAAAGTAGAAGTAAATTGTATCATTAGAATTAAATCTACTTACTGCTATAGCATAACTTCTACTGCGTTGTCAAATTCAACTCAAATTCATTTTAATATAGAATCAAAATTTCGACTCGGAATATTTCAATTCGTAAAACATAAGTAACGCATATGAAATTAAAAAGATTTGTCAATTTATTCTGCCTTACAGAATTCTATAGTATAACTTTTACTAGAGAGTTCTTTTCGTGTATTTAATTTGAATTCATATAAATTCTTTTTCTAACCATATATAATGTGGTTGTTGAAGAAAGAAATTTTCAGAGAAAGAATGTGGAGAATGTGGTACAATTACTGTGGAATGTCGATCTATTACTCAGTTACAAAATGCTATAGTAATTATTATCACTATAAAATCCTCTGCAAAGAGTCCAGGCTCCTCACTGTTTTGCTTATAATTGCCAGAGCCAGACATAATAAGGGTGATTTTTCTGTATTTCCTTCTATTTACCGTGAAAATTAAAATAATGAGTCATCCTCGGAAATTTGTTCAGCTTTACATCGAGGTAGCCTGCTTACGAGGTACTTACTCGTAAATAATGGATATCGCGTTCTATTACTTCATACCGACTCAGTTACGACGCATACTTTGCTTTTAATTAGTGCGCTCACGTAACATTTATGTCCACACACGATCTGGCATCCCTATTCGTCTGTGAATGTATCAAAGAGTCTCATTTCACGAGCCTTCTACATCTCGCCGTTGATTATCCCGTGGTATAATTAACAAGTTTAACGGTGCGCACATTGCAAAAATTGTGAGCTGCGCATCTCGCGCACAAATTCCGAGATGTGGCGCGCGAAATGTAGAGTACATTCGTATGAGCTACATATGAAACATTAGAAACTGTGCGTTTAGATTTAACACACTCACAGTGACACGTATCACAGTAAGTGTGATATATTTCTGTAGGCGCTAATATGTTATATTATAGGAGTGTAATATTGTACCTATTAAAAGTTATTTCAAAAGTTATTAACACACATATAAAATTTAAAAAGTCAATTACTGCATAATGTCGATTTATTCTGCGCTTTCTCTCTTTAGTAATTTCTGCTATAAAACTCTTTTCATATATTTAATTTGAATATTCACATAAATTTTTGTTTCTTATCATAGAGAATGCAATTGTTGAAGGAAGAAATAGTGAAAAAATGTAGAGAATGTGGCAATTACTGCAAGCCGTCGAGTCAGTATATCTTCTTAACGCGAGGAATTAGTTACGCAAAAAAAAGTGCCACGGTAATCTTTTTGAAAAATCTATATACACAGAGACAATTCTATAATTATTATAGAATTATTATAAAATTTAATATAATTAAAATTATTATAGAATTTTCCAATCTAGGACATTCAGCAATAATTAGTAGATCGACGTGTGTGTGTGCGCGTGTGTGTATTCTGCAGTAAATTATCCTTCCATTTTATAAGTACTATTTATATTTTAAAAAACCGAATTTTTTACATGTGGAAGAAACTGTTATGCTTGCTACAACTGCATTCTCTACGATTAGAAAAAAAATGTTTACGAATTTAAATTAGGTGTATGAAAAGAATTTCACGGTAAAAATTACTATAGAATCTTGTAACGTAGAATAAATCGATGTTCTACAGTCATTTATTATCCCTTCATTTCATATGCACTATCCACATCTTAGAAATTGAAGCGTGCTGTTGAAAAATTTGCCAAGTTTCTAGCAAAGTCTGCTGTGTTCCTTAGTAAGATATACTTTACCAGCGTCTATCCCTGTGCACTACTAGTAATATTAAAAAGAATTTATGTGAAAGAAAAACTGTAATGTATATTCTTAAGCAGTCAACGTGTTGAGACGAAAATAAAAAATGTATTCTGAAACATCAACTTAAATGATGAATTCTCTCTTTCAACGTTACGTCGAGAAAGTCTGCTTACGAGGTGCTTACTCACAGAGTATCTTGTTGTCTTGCGCGCTGACTCCATTACGACGTATATTTACGTTGAAATTAATTAACACGTCCACGTAACGACATCTGTATCCGCACTCAATCTGGGATCGCCATTCGTCTTTGAATGAATCAAAGGGACTCGTTTCGTGAGCTCTTCACCTCCCGACCTTGATTATCTCTCGCGGTATGATAAACAGGTTTAACGGGCTGCATTGTAGAAATTGCGAATCGTATCTCTCTCTCTCCCTCCCTCTCTCTATCTCTCTCTCTCTCGTGCGCGCACGCCTAAAGGGGATTAAAAACTACCGGCGCAAAGTATACATAATTATGGAATAAAGCACCAGGTAATTGCGAGGCCGCGTGTAGCGCCCTATACGCGGCCCTCCGAATGAAAAAGGGAATTATATTTTCGTACCGCCGTGATTTCAAAGGCGATTCAGACGGGGATGATTAAATCAGAGTGATATACACGTGTGCACCGCGAGAAAAAGCCAAAGGCGCGAAATTTCGCGCTCATCCTCGCCTCGCCTCGTCTCGCCTCGCCCGCGCTCTCTGCACGCGCATTAATTTTATAACATGCGCGGGCAAAGTCAACTCGGAGTCGCGCGCGCGTCCCATGCCGACGGACGCGACTAATTTCAAGGAATGTCCTTTATTGCGAGCGACCCCTTCGCCGTGATAACGTAATTAAGTTTGAGAAACAAGAGCGCAACGAGAGGATATGTGATGAACTCCTTTATCGCCGACTCGGTACCCTTAAAACCGAATTATCGTGAGAGCCCATTACTGTCGCTGGTCTGTTTTTACGACGCGAACAGAGAATTCGTCTCTCTCTCTCTCTCTCCCTCTCTCTCTCTGTTCTTCTCACGAATATACTTATCATGGATCGATATTAGTCCAAAATTTCCTACATTAAATTGCGCGCACTATCGCGGGCGCATTTTGCATAATATAGAATCAAATATCCCGAGAGCAGCAGCAGCGGTTGATTACATGCCGCATAACCACATCCAATTTCAAGTTTAAACAAAAATCGGCATAAGTAGTTTGGAGGAGAGTGACGATTTTCATTTGGAAAAAAAAGCGCAAAAGGATAGAAAGAGAGATAAAGTGCGCTCAGCATTTTCGTATCCCGCATCGGAGAGGGAAAAAAAGAGAGAGCGAGAGAGAGAGAGAGAGAGAGAAAGCACTCTTACGAAAATTGTATTATACCAAGATTATAAACCGAGAAGTTTTCGCGTTTACATTATAATACACGATCCGTATTTGTTCGTGCGCGCGCGATAACATCCAAGTTGAGGAAGCGCTCGCACTGTGGCAAAAGTCGTGCTCCAGCGGGATATCGGAATCTGTCGCGTCGGCGAGCGATTTTATTTTGAACTGTATTTATTAAATTAGAGTCGACCCCCTTCACATAGCTGGCTAACTGGCCGACTGGCTCGCGTGCACGCGGATTGTCGAACGCGATCGATTCCGCGTTATTATTAGGTAGGAATGTGCAAATAGCCGATATTTTCTGGGCCGCGCCGCGTGCTTGCACCGAAACCGTCCGCGGGCCGATTCTGACTCGAGTTTCGATGTTCGCTAATTTCAAGTTACCCGAAGGTTTCTGGTTTCTGGCTATGCGAAACTGTTCTCGATATACACGCCGGGCCATTAACGCCCGCGGAGAGAGACCGGCAAATGAAATATATGTGCTACTTAACGTCATATAGTAGATGAGAGCGCGCATAAGTGAGGGACTCATGAGAGCCAACAAATTCAACGAAAGTGACGAGCGCGAGACGTGTACGTGAGAGCGAGACACGAGGAATGTAATTCGTGAGACAGAGATAAAGAGAGAGAGAGAGAAAGAGATAAAGGGGCAAAGATAGATGGGCGCTTTTATTGTCACCCTAAGGCATTCAGCCCGCTAAGACCGTTAATGAAAAAACAATTGACGAAAATTATCGTGCTCGCCTGTCTTAGATAATATTTACAGTGTTCAAAATCCGCTTTCTTACACCCAAAAATATAATTTTATTTTCAGCAGCATTCCCCTTACTATGTGGTCTCAAGAGGATTCAAGAGGATTCTTCTAAAAGCAAAAGGAGAATGTTCCAAGCACAATACTAAAATAAAGTTGAAGGAATTGCCATCTTTTATCTGTAGTATAAGCCTTGTTCTTGATAGAAATTTTTTCTATATATAGTACGAGAGAACTTTCTACTTCAAGTAAACATATATTCTTCTCAATTCAAAAAGGAAAAAATATTGAAATAATATCTAGTAGAGATTTTTTATTAATAGTTCACTCTCCAATAAAAGAGGAAACTTTTTCGGTAAGAAGTTTCACTTCAAATATAGACTTACAGAAAATAGCATATTGCAACTAGAATTCTTTTTATTTTGAATATTGGAATATTTTTTTGTTGATTTTAGAGAAATCTCCCCTTTTGAGACCACAAATAAGAAGATAATTTTTTGAGTGTAAGCAGTCAAAAAATGAAATGTTATTTAGTTTTTACAATTTTAGAACGCAATTATGCTAATTATTCTGGTTTTTAGAGAGAGAAAGATAGGCAAAAGAAATGCGTTTATTGCGACTTTAGAGCTTAACCCTTTAAGATTTAGAGTAAAGAAAAATATACCATTAGAAAAATATACCATTAGAGTAAAGAAAAATATTACTAAGTTTTATATGTGTAACTTGACCCATCTCTTTGGTAAAGGGTTCGGGAAAATTCCGAAATAACGCAAATCTGTCTGCAGATTTTGATTTTATTGCGCCACTATCTCACAGCTGAGACTTCTCTATATCTCTGAACGAAAAGTACGCTGAGCAATATCAATTCTCAATAAAGTTATGGTAGTTGAAAGTTGCTCGTGTCTGACGGATTGTACTGCATATGAAGTAAGAAATACGATTGCATGCGGAGGGCTAAACGAGTTTTGCACTTGGAAGATTCGACTCAGACGAACCTTGTTACTTATGTTACATGCGTTTTGTGTCATACAGTCACCGCGAAGGTTGTTATCACGTCGTGAGATTGTGCTGCCGCCCTCGCGGGGACGCAACAAGAGGGAAAATCGCGCAATACTTCCGCGATTGGAATATAACAATCGCGTCGTGAGATTGTGCTGCCCTCGCGGGGACGCGACAAGAGGGAAAATCGCGATTGGAATATAACAATCGCGTTTCCAATCGCACGCGTGTCCCCCGCGCGATAATGGATCAAGACTAACGATAAATCGAATTCAGTCGTTTCCACGTGACCCGCCCGGCATGATTAAATTAGTTTCGGGCTATCCGACCCCGCGTGTAACGCGCGTTATAAGTACGCGCGACGCAATGTGCATGTACTAAGAGAAAAATATAGTTGCTTTCGGCGTCAACTATACTTTTTTGTGATTTTAACCAGAAAAATAATTAGAAGAATCATTTTTCTGATATCCAAGTAAAAACATCTCAGGGGAAATCTGATTACTGGCTAGTAACTAGACAGTTTTCACTGTCTAGGATTAATTAGACAGTTACTGTTTTGAAACTCGGCAGAAAATATTGACTATTTTTTCATGGTCAATTACTAGTCAGAAACTAAGCTTGAAAAAATAGTAAATAAATACTAGACAGTTTCTGTCCATTAAAAACTCTGAAAATACTGTTCAGTATTTCTTGGTAGTTCTTGGTAGTTTTTTATCAGAAACTATGCAAAAGAGAGAGAAAGAGAAAAATAGTAAGTAAATATTGGATAGTTTCTGCCTAGTAAAAACTCTAAAAATACTGTTCAGTATTTTTGGGTCAGTTATTTGTCAGAAACTATATAAGAAAAATGGTAAGGAAATGCTGTGCATTTTCTGTCCAGCAAAAAATCGGAAATTACTGACAAATTTTTTAAAAATAGTTCCTAGCCAAAATAAAATATTATATTAAAGATGAAAAAAATATAAAAAAAATGATAAAAATTTAATTTTAATAAAATTATTGTTTCGATACATATATATTTAATTATTTATAACTATTAATAAACTAAAAAAAAATAGATACTGATCAGAAGCCGACAAAAAATGCTTATAAAATAGTAAAAAACTACATAGAAACTAGTAAAAAACTGCTAATAAACAGATTAGATACTGATTAAAATCTAGTTAAAAAATGATCTGAAACTGTCTAGTTCAACTGTATAGTTTTTGACGAAGTGAGCATCGAAACCAGTCAGTTTCTAATCAAGAAAACTGACTAAAAATTAGCTAGTTACTAAAAATTCCTGGACAGTTACTGGTCAGAAACTGGATAAATTTCTACTCGGGTACTTACTAAAACAATGGTTTTTCTAACTATTTTTGAGCTTAAAATTACAAAAGAGTATGGTTGACGCCAAAGACAACTATATTTTTCTCTCAGTGTGCGTGTTATGTGTCACGGAGTGTAGCCATCGGATCCAGTTATTCGACTTTTGGTTGGTTCCTACCAACTATACTTAACTATAGTCGGTTAACTTATACGACTGGTTATTTCAACCAATCTGTCTATTCTGACTAACGAGAAATGCGATTAGTCAATTCCGTAGTAATAACCAGCCGGTTAAATTAAGCAAAGTCGGTAGAAACGGGTATCTATCAAATACTTCAGCCCGAGCGGAGAGAGAGAAAAGCAAGGAGAAAACTCGAGTCGACCGACCCAACTTGACTGGCGTTTCGCGAGCACTACACGTCCGTCTCTCCGGTTAGTTATTAGGGTGGCCCGCTCTCGGCGAAAGGGCGAAAGTAGGCACGAATTCTTCCTCGACCGCACCAGGTCCGCTTCGGGGATCGGCCCTGAGCGACGAGTAAATGCCACTCGACGATGCTTAGCGCGTGTTTTTACTCCAGAGAATATATTCCCGGGCGTTAGTGCCTCGTAGCACGAGACGTGACGTTGCAACAATCGCCACCGACGACGACGGCGACGACGCTGCCGTCGTCGGCGTCGTCCCCTCGTCGCCTCTCGCGTCCTTTTCCGAAAGGGAAAATTGCGACATGCCCCGGCGAAAACATGACGCGGCCTTCGCATTCCGTCGTTCTCTTTCGTTCTGCTTTTCACCCCCTCTCTGCCCCTCACACCTTCACTCCTTCCCTTCCTATCTCTCTCTTGGTTCCCTCTATCCAAAGAGGGAGAGGGAGGGAGAGGGAGAAAGAATGAAAATCCCGAGAACGTCGCCGGGTACGGCGACGTCAGTGTCACTCGACGGGAGAGACAGTCGTTCGAGGTCCGGGTCAACCCACCCATCCTCCCTTCCTCCCTTCCTCACTCACTGCCTGGCACCCCCTTTTCCTATCCCACCCTGTTCGCAGTCGCGGGCATGAATTTGTGCAATCTGGCTCTTTAATACCGTGGCCGGTTTTTGCTTTTATTAGGAGCCGGTAAACGCGTGACACGAGCACGTAGATTAAACGACCTACCGCGCCGCCGCCGCCGCCGCCGCCTCTGTACCTCGTTAAAGGATTCTTCTCTGAAACAACGACACTTTACGGTAAATGATATCGGCGACGCGAAATGGCTGCATCGGATCCGGTGTCCCCGTCTTTTCGGGACGGCGCGACGTTAGATCGCCGGCTAATAGCGTTTAATACCAAAGTTGGGTTACGACACGAACGAAGAACTTCGTCCCGTCGACTTTGAGATAAGTTCGCACTGCGCTGCTTCCGCTCTCGTTTGTTCTCGCGAAACACGCCGGCATCGCATCGTTACTTTGTACAAATTTTCAGCACGTCCGTGCGCGCAATAACTTTAGAACTTTCGAAGAGGAAGAGAGAGCGAGAGAGAGGCGCGCAAGAGAGATAGATAGAGAGAGAGAGAGAGAGAGAGAGAGAGAGAGAGAGAGAGAGAGAGAGAGAGAGAGAGAGAGAGAGAGAGAGA
>NW_022639499.1:1725771-1731160 GCF_010583005.1 Odontomachus brunneus
AGAGAGAGAGAGAGAGAGAGAGAGAGAGAGAGACAGAGACAGAAAGAGAACCAGGCTGGAAATAGCGAGAACGAGCACGTCGCGTGATATCAGCCGGTGATGGATGCAGTCATTCGAAACGCGGAGCAGGCAGCGACCGCGACGACGATCCATTCGATCCGGTCGATCCATGTAATTAAATGCCCACCGCGCACCGATGGAGCCCACCGCACGAAAGTGTACCCCGTGTGGCCGCTGTAATCCATCCACATTTGTAAAAGGATTCGATATCCCGATGTAGGCCGGTTTCCGACCCGCCTTCGGATCAGGCCCGATGGTTTATACGGAAAAGGCCATCGCACGCTGCTGCAACGACACGTACAAACCGCGACGTGCGAGGAGCGCTTCACCCTTTTCGGCTGCCGGAGTAATTCCGTTCTCGCCGAGCTGGTCGCGAATACATTTCCTCCATACACGTGAAGCGAAGGTACCGATGATATCCCGGACACGTACCTAATCCTGAACGCGTTCTTGTTATTTGGGTCGTTAAATGCGAACATTTGAACTTTCAACGAAGAACCTAGTAAAAATCATTTTCTCTTTCTAATACTAAATAATGTTTGGTTCTTATTGTATCATTTTTTTATTTTTGGATCCAATTTGCTCCTTTCAATCTTCTGAAAGAAGGTGTTAGAGATAAGGACGTTAGGGACGTCATTAATGCGTCATTAATACGTCATTGGACGTTATCATGTTTGTTGGGCTCGCACTTCGCATGAGCAAACTCACTTACACTAAGAGAGCTGTTCCTGGAATCAGTTTAAGCAGAAAACTTTCTAGCATTGGTGAAATTCACAACAGTTATCTAGCTGCAGGCGTTCAAAGCTAAGAACTAGATCCATTTTGTCTTTCTTAATCTTCTGAAAGAGGGTTTTCCTTTCGGATATAGAGGATCAAAAGTGGACAGCTGCACTAATTCAACGTATTAATGTCGGCAGATAAGAGACAATCACGTGATTCTTGGTGCGTTTACTCTATCCATTTTGGATCGTGCAATGTATCATAGCCGAATGACGTAAATTTGAACAATTTATATGACTTTATGTTCGTTCAGTAATATTTATTTTTATAATTTATTGTTGCGCAAATCTTTTCTTCTCAATAATAAAATATTTAAAAAATCGTAACTCAATTATTAGCTTTGAGCGCTTGTACTCCGGTAACTATCGTGAATATCTTGTCCACGTTTATAGAAAGTCTTCTGTTCAAATTGATCAAGTAAACTTACCCAAAAGTTACACGATCTCTTTTTAATTTGGCATAAATGTAGAAGTACACAAAATATTTAGGTCATATTTTTTCATTTTGGCTCACTTTGAGTTTCACTGGCAGTTTATAGCTTTTTATGTTCTCACTCCTATCATCAACAAGTGCAACAAAAATGCATAAGAAATAAAATTGAATACAAAAGTACATAATTAAATAATTTTAACAAAATCGATATAGCTGAGATACGAACCATTCTAAATTTCTTTAGTCGAGATTCCAATCGAAATATTTTAAATGTATGCTAAATTAATCAAAAATAATTCGTATCTCAGCTATGCAGATTTTGTTAAAATTTTAATTAAAATTGCCGAATTTCTATCGGTTTGGCCGAGATTCGAACCATTTTTGACTAATTTAGCACAAATTTGAAATATTTTGGTTGAAATCTCGGCTAAAGAAATTTATAATGATTTGTGTCTCAGTTATGCCGATTTTGTTAAAATTTTAATTAAAATTGCCGAATTTCTCTCGGTTTGGCCGAAATTCGAATCATTTTTGACTAATTTAGCACAAATTTGAAATATTTCGGTTGAAATATCGGCTAAAGAAATTTAGAATGGTCTCAGTTATGCCGATTTTGTTAAAATTATTTGACTATATGTTGTATTCAATTTTATTTCTTATGCATTTTTATTGTACTTGTTGATGATGAGGAGTGAGAACAATAAAAATTATAAACTGCCCATGAAACTCAAAGTGCCAAAATGAAAGAATGAAAAAATATGATCTAAATATGTCAAATCAAATAGGCCAAAATGAAAAAATATGATTTAAATATTTTTTATACTTCTACATTTGTGCCAAATTAGAAAGAACCGAAGTGTAGTAACCTACCCTTTTGGGTAGGTTTACTTATTAGTATGTACAATTCGTCATGGGATACTCTGTATATGTATATATTTTTTATGTTGCAGCATAAAATATGTTTGCATATTCAAATATTTAAACTTGCAGGTGAAGATGTTCGTATTTAGAGACCAAAATAATAAGAATTATAAATATAATAAAATAAATTAATAATAATAATTATAAATATAATAAGAATTATAATAATAAATTCGTATTTAGAGACCAAAATAATAAGAATTATAATAATAAGAATGCCCAGGATTAGGGTAGACGTGTCCCGGTACTTTTACCCTACGACGCCAACGTTCAGTAGATGTATATGCATGTATACGGGTGGGGGAGGAGGACTGGGACACGCTCGTTAATTTTTCGCGCGTCTTGTCGCGTGTCGTTGTAGCCGTATCAGTCGGCGGTGTCGTTGGGAATACGCCGGCAACTAATTCGTCGTCGTACGCGCGAGCCGCGGCCAATCAATATTGCCGGACAATACGCGCCGATGAAATTAGCACGGCTGCCGCGCATATTGACGCATTTTTATTATCCCGCGCGTACATATCGGCACAAAAGAGCAAAACTAAATATTGACGTTCATAAGTGCACGTGATTAAACCGGCCGTAATAATTATTTATGCAACGGAAACGCCGTGCTGGCGATAGTTGCGGCCGTTTGAGTATTACGAGGCTGCACGACGTTTCGGAGCCCAATTAACGGCGTGTCGAGCGCCCACGAAATGAATTTGTTAGCCGACAGGAGAGAGAGAGAGAGAGAGAGAGAGAGAGAGAGAGGCGTCAAAAGGCAGGGTTAGCTTGACCATGCAATCTCATAACACGTTTACGCGTTTAATTAGGAATACTCGCGCGGAAAACTAGTTAAGAAATACTCGCCGGCGCGAATAGTCGAGCGAGCCAATCGCGAATTTGCCGTTACGGGAAAAATTTACGCGGCAAGCTGCTTCACATCTTTTATATTTTATCAGGCAGTAATCGTTAAACAACTGAGTAAGAGAGTGTCGTGTTAAAATAAAACTGGTTAATTATTGGCCGGTAGGGCAGAACTGGACGTCCTATATTTAAAAATTTCGAAGCTACAACTTCTCAGGCAACTAATTGTGACTGTAATGAAGTGAAGTGAAATTGGATAGTGTGAAGTTAATGTTGCAGTTCTTGGTTTTATTAACCTTATTTTGTGAATGATTAAATCATAGTAAATGTTACAGCACAAGAATAAAACAGAGAATATAAATATATAATAAATGCTAAAAAGAATACGTACAGCACTTTTATATAAATGCAGCAGCGCATAAATATTTAATTTCTTTCGTTGCACACAAAATGTTTTTTTTTTAAAGACATTTAATACAACGCTAAATGTTTTGGTGGCTTTTTTTGGTTTTCTTCAATGGCTGCACTGAGAGAAAAAAGTTGTTGATCTAACCAAAATTATAGTTATTGTGGCCCCAACTTTTTGTGGTAAAATAGTGTTGGCCCCAAATTTTTTGTAGTAAAATAGTGGTGATAAAACATCAAATTATTATCACCAACATTATAGTAGAATTTAATTAAAAAAATAGTTTTCTTGATCATAATTTATAGTACTTGTTTCTTTATATAATTATAATTACAAAACATTTTTCTCTCAATGTATTCTTCGCCGAAATTCAGTGATTAACTGTAAACTTGTCGAATCTTTGTTAAGAATTCTATAGAATGTCGGGAGACGACGGAAACGTTCAGTGCTGTATTAGCAATCAAAACGAAAATAAGAATTGAAAATAAGAATAAGAATTGACTGGGAACTAGGTATCGCACAATCGTGTATCTTCTCCTCTAGCGTGAATATGCGAAAAGTAGAAAGTTTTGCGTGAAAATTTTCACATTTCCATTGTTCGAGAAGTTATATGATCGCAAAAGTCGTTGAGTTCGCGTGGAACTTTTCATTTTTCACCGTTTCCACTTTTAGAAAAAAGTTAGCATGGCCGTTGTTCTAGTTAGAAGTTGATAATAATTAACTAGAAACTGGCTAGCTTCACTGTCTAGTTATTATCAAAACAGGCGTCGACCAAATTGAATAGGATCCAGACAGTGTTTACCAATAAACAAAATCCCCTACATTTCGGCTTATTTTCTATCGGGATATCTCGTCCCTTTCGAAAGATCGCGCACGTCTTCGCGGGGAAAATTAATTCATTAAGAAAAAGAGAGCAGAAGTGAGGCGAAAGGAGAGACGAAGAAAAGAGGAGATCTCCGTGTCGATCGAAAGGCGAAAGCAGCCAATTAAATCCAGCCGCGGCCCGAGGCTAATTTTATGTAAATACGGAAAAATATTTTTGCATGAAAAATAACTTTGAGCTTGTAGGTATGGAAATTCCATTTAATAAATTGCAACGGGACTATCTGCGCGGCGCGGAGCGCTTCTTCTTCTTCATCCTCTCGCGAATTCAGATTGTTAAAATTTCGTCCGAGATCTCGCGTGTACAAGCGAAACGTAAATGTTTAATAGAAGATTTATCGCGAGGAACGCGCGCAAGAGAGAGAGAGAGAGAGAGAGAGAGAGAGAGGACGCAAAGGTCGACGAAAGGAAACGAAGAGAGCGACGGAAGAGGAGAAGAAGACGAAGATGAGAAAGAAGAAGAATGGCAGCAGGGGTGAGATGAGAGGAAAAGAAGGAAAAGACGATGACAGGGAAGCGAGCGAAGTTTCGGCCGTGAGAGAGACGGGAGCGCCGCGGTCAAACCGACATAGCCAAACGCAGTCTTCGGCGAAATGCAAATCTCGCTCGCACTCGCTCGTACGGCTGATTCGACCTCCTCGAAAATGTACGGCGGAAGAACGAATTGCAGATGCCGGGATTAAGTCCTTATTAAGTGCCGAGAGTGAAAAGTTTAATACGTTGCAGCCGGGGCAAATTGAATCGCTATTTCGGTAATGACTCCCATAATCCCGTCCGGAGAACGCGCGGATTAATAATCTCGGTAATTACGGTATTGCTGCTTTCGCCACATTTTTCCCTTCCCCTCCCCTGCCCTCACCCTCCGCCGTCCCTTCGACACACTTCGCTCCCGATGAATAATCATTTATTCCGCCGTGAAATATGGAGACTACACATTATATCGCGCTTGATAATTTCCGTCGCGAGAAGTTTCATATAATTCGCCCGGTTGTCAGTCGCCCGGCGGCTCTCAATCGACTACTCTCTCTCTCTCTCTCTCTCTCTCTCTCTCTCTCTCTCTCT
>NW_022639499.1:1731170-1736107 GCF_010583005.1 Odontomachus brunneus
CTCTCTCTCTCTCTCTCTCTCTCTCTCTCTCTCTCTCTCTCCCTCTCTCTCTCTTTCCTTTCGTCGCTTAATTAACTTGCCCGCGAGCGCGCACACAGGCACACACCTTTTCTCCCCCGTTTCGCTGTGGGCGAAACGTACGCGCGTTTCGAAACGCTCGTTACTTCCGCGCTGTGATCCCAATCGATCGGCGTCCGTTTCGCGAGGGGGATCCGTTGAAAAATCCCCGCCGACGTGTCGCCATCGCGACATTTAAGGGGATGTGCTGCAGTCGAAATCTTTGCCAGACAGAATACTGATTTCTTTCTGCAAAGTTTACGTCGTATTGGTTCGCGCGGAGTTACAAATGTTTCCACACATCGACAGTACGTGCAGAAATGAATAGGAGAGCATTGCTCGATACGCGAGGAAAACGATCAAAAAATTTCAAAACCGACATCTCGAGCTGTCAGCTCACGTGAATATTTACCTGATACAAAAGTTTTTCAGCCTGTACATACCGAACATGTGTTTACTCCACTCAATTTCAAAGAACATGCATTGCTGCTGTACCTTTGCAACTGTGAATTCAGAAGCTTAGAAGTATGCGAGAAGTTTGCAGGACTTCTACACACGCATGGTTATGTTTTTCCACTAAATTCGGCAAAACAAAACAAAACTACACTGTAAAAAAATTTGTATAAAATTCCATGTAATTATGAGACCAAGTATTATATTTGTAAATTTACAACAATGTATCGAAATGTGTCTTTCGTCTATATAAATATATTTTTATGCGATAATTACGTGTATAAATTTACATCTATAATAATTGGTCTCAAAATTATAATAGATGTAATTTTTTACACAAATTTTTTACAGTGTACACATTTATATTAGACTAATTTGAACAACTAGGCGTTCTTATATCTAGAACATCTAAACTTAAATTGTCACAAAGTATCAAGAAGATGAAATTAGGGAGAGTATCTTATGATTTTATTCTAAATATTATGTAGCTTATGCTCGTAATGTTCTGAACAGTAACTACGCAAAATTTGGTCAAAAAATTTAATAATAAGCTAATAGAGGGAACGTGTTTTATATACAGGGTGTCCGGTAATTCACGGAGGAGCCGCGATGTACAGGAAGATTAGGTCAAACTGAACAAAAAATTCATTTTGCGACGTACAATTCTGAGTTATTATCAAGAAGATTTGTGAATGACCACGCACTATACGGTAGATGAGCTGTGATGGTAACGTCTGCCGCTGTATGCTTGCATATTAGTTCAAACTAAACGTCTTCTACCATTTTCCAAATGACTACATACATATTTAGTTATTAATTAAAGAAGATCAGTGCATTATCGCGCACAGCTATACCCTAATTTTCTTTAATTAATAACTAAACATTTACATGATTATTTGCAAAATGTTAGAGGATTTTTTATTTAATTTAACCTAATACAAGCCTAATATACAGTTTAATATACAGACGTTGCCATCATAGCGTAATCATTCACGAATCTTCTTTGATCAATAATTTAGAATTTTACGCGGTTGTCGCAAAGTGGTAGAGAAATTTTTTGCACAGTTTTACCTAATCTTCCCGCGGCACCTCTGTGATATCCTACATGCAGATCTACAAGTCAAAAAATACGAGAAGAATAGTGCGAATGACGATCGCTTCTACGTTATCGACATTTCCTCTTTAGCATCTCCGGAACGCGATGCACGCACATTGCAGGCAACTCGAGATCGGTGCTTCTAAATCGGAACGAGCATTAATATCGCCGAATGATGTATCCTTCGGAAAACAGCAATAAAATGAGTAAAAAGGGCAATAAAAATGGGAAAGTACGGACGGAGAGGTCCGTAAATAATACGGCGCAACGAGATGTTACTCGTGTCGCGGCGTGCTCCGCGATTCTCGAGGAAGCCATGTTTGCGCCCGCTACGTGGTCTATGGATATCTCTTCGGGATGACTCGATAACGGGCTTCGGAGCACCGGCCGTGCAGCTTCGTCGATCGAAGATCCCCGTTCTACTCTTTGCTTGCCGTCAACACGTACGAGGTTTGCGCGCAGTAACCGGGAATCGTCGATTGCCGCATCCCCGGGTGGACGCGATGCGAAAACCGGAGAAACCGTCGACTGAACAAATTAAAGGGAAAAAGGGGGAGAACAAGAAACGCACGCGTGTGTGTGCGCGTAAAAACACACTCGCAACTCTCCCGTGATCGTCTTATATCACGGCGAAGCGAGTTCTCAAAGCTACTTCCCGACGCGTGCGAGGGACATTGGTATTTGGCCAGACGTATTCACGCTGTTTATTTTAGGAGAAACAATCGAAAACAGAGAAATTGCAAAATATTTCTTTTGGAAGATACGCTGCGAGAGAAAAAAAATTGCTGAGAAATAAAAAAATATTTATTTGACAGGCACCTGATAACATACTCGCTAAACTCTAAACTCTTTTATTTAAGTAAAATAAACAACGCTCTCTTGTAATAATAATTACCCTCGTAAAATATATATATTTTCTCTTCCGAAAGAAATGTATTTTTTTCTCAATGTAAAGATATTAGTACAAGTAAATATGTTAACAGCATACATTCAATGAGTATTCTTATTTTTTAGATTTTTTTCTCTCAGTGTAGGAGAATCTATATTTCTCTTATAACAAATGCAAGAGAAAAAATTAAAAATAATTATTCGGTAAATACTAAAAAAAATAAATAAAATGACACGTATTTAGTTAAATCTAAATTCTTTTAAATAGAATGAACAATGATTTTCATGAAAAACTACAGATTTAAGAAAATGTATTTTTTTATATGTAAAAATATTATTTTGTTTTTTTTTTGTATTTTACTGTATTTTCATATTTTCTATATTTTAATATTTATTGTATTTTTTACTTGAACAAAATTTTTTGTAGCATAGTACAAATAAATATGTGTGTGTATTATTAATATCCACCAAAAAAAACTTTTTATCTTCGTGTTTACTTATATCTAAATTCTTTTATTTAAATGGAATAAATAATTGCTTTGATGAAGAACTGAAAAGTTTTAAGAAAATATGTATTTTCTAATTTGAAAAATATTTTGTGTCAGTATAAGTGAATATATTATTGATACCTACACCGCGAATTAAGTATCTTTTATTTCTTAAATATTCTTTCTCTCTCAGTGCGACAACTTGAAGCGTTGCAACTTTCTTCGATAAAAAGTGTGCAAAGCATTTTGCGATCACGCACACATAAATGAAAAACATGACCAATATGACCCTTGAGCCCAGTTAACCCTTTGAACCCGTTATCCCGCTGTAGCAGAATATGGATGGTAAGCCTATCGTCTGTTAAACCGCCGGTTATAAAGCCCTTCGCGTTACAACATACCGTTGCGTCATGACCCCAGTTCTAATGATTGATGAGAAAATCTGTAAGAAAAGAAGACCCCTTTAAAAATGTCATCTTTACCTGAAAACCCAAGATATACGCCCGTTCCGAGTTAAACCAGTTAAACCGGTCTCCCTTAACCTTCTCACCCTTTGAAAACCCAAAATCGGTTAGTCCGATTTCTCTCGTTGTCCAACGATTTTGCATTGAAAAAATCTCTCGGTTATCAGAGCAAAAGCATGTTTACTATTTGATGATCCTTAGGTAAACAGACAGGACAATTATCGTTGCAAATTATCTGTCATTTTAACAGGCATACATTGCCGTTGAGATACAAATCACATTTGTTTTCGTCCATTTAAGTTAATTGTGTTCTCATTTCACAAGTGTTGTTTAAGAGCAACAGATTGAAAAAAGTAAAATTGACAAAGTAACAAATCATTTGTTCCCATTACCGGATCATTTGCTGTCCCACATCAACAAAGAATTTGTTACGGACACTGGTATTTTGTCAGATTAGCAAAAAATTGTTCTCGCTGACATTGGCCGCGTCGCCGAAAATTCCGGTCGGCCGTGGTTCGTTTTAACGTGGAATTACGATGGCGTGTGGACGAACGAGCGACAAAATTCGTCTCGATTTCGCCGGAGCTCTCCAATAGGTGTAACTCGTAACAATTTGCCTTGTTGCCGTTGCGTATCATTCGTAAAGTGTCACGCGTACGCTGCATAGTCATGAGTACCGCGAGCGGGGAAATCGAAACACGCGTAAGATTTGCATGTAACCGAACGCGCGCACGGCTATGGCATATCACGGGGCAGGGGAGGCGAAGAGGAGGAGGAGGAGGAGGAGGAGGAGGAGGAGGAGGAGGAGGAGGAGAGGAGGAGGAGGGGGAGGACGAGAGGAGGCCAGAAGCGAAGTGCCTACTTACGACAAGCGCGATCCCCTCGTAAACATCGGACGGCGGGACGGCTCCTGGGAATCCGCGCGGCGAGAACAAGGATACCAGGTGCAGCGGTACCGATAACGACCGCCGACCGCGGCGGGAGGCAAAGCGTAACGTAAAGCCGGCAGCGGCTGGCCGGCAGAGGATCTCGCACTCTCGGGCATTCTCGCGTCCGGACATTTTTCCCGCGGAAGGATCGCCGCGGCATAATTGCCTCAAAACTTTACGGATAATTGAGCGAATAGATGCGCGTTATTAATTACGGACGCGCGACCGTGACCGAGGGTGAAATTAAATCCTTGAGAACCGATAGGATGGGACGTTGATCGGTGAGCCAACGTTGTTCTCCTCCTTTTTCCCCCGGATCGTCACGATGCTGATCCCAAGAGAGCTAATCGCGTCGCCTTCTCGGCTCGCTCGACAGAATCGAGTCGTTCGAGTGGAACGATTGAGGAGTTTACTCACTTATATTAAACCGAAATGCTCAGAATTATACAAAAATTATACCAAAATTTCACTCAAAATTTGTCGCAACAGAACGTATCGTTAAAGTATTACACGATTTGTCTGCATACAGAGAGAGAGAGAGAGAGAGAGAGAGAGAGAGAGA
>NW_022639499.1:1736117-1766828 GCF_010583005.1 Odontomachus brunneus
CTATAAGATCGTCCAAGTTCATCTTCAGATGTTCCATAGCCAATAGACCTGTTCTTTGTAGCTGCACTGCTGAACTGGTGCAATATATTGAAGTGAAACAAATATAAGTTTTCTCACTCTAACTTATTGCACTAGTTCAGCAGTGCAGCTATAAAGAACAGGCCTAATAAAACGATCCGTATAGTATCTGAAGATGAACTTAAGACGATTTTAAATGTAAAATCCGATTATGAATGATCGTCCTAGGTTGCTCGCCTAGAGCAACTTTATTCTGTTTGTAGTTTACCTATTGCCAGTCACTTTACGAATAGGATACGATGCATCTAGAGAATTGACTGCATCGCGACGACCGTGTGCGATAAAGCGATCAGCGACGTCGTAATTGCTGTTCTAGGTTGTGTCACGCACACCACGGTTGTCTCGAGAGGAATCGGCTAGTTTGCGACTTTTGTGTGCGGTGCAAGGAGGAGGAGGAGGTGGAGGCAGGAGACGGTGGATAGCATTATCCGCGGCAAGTAAGGCGCTTCTTCGACAAGGAGTCGACCGGATCACGGATGATACGTTGGAGATAGTGGTGGCGTGCGCGAGCACCCACCGTCAGCAGGGTAGCGCAACGAAAGAGTCAAGTAGAGGAGGAGGAGGAGGAGGAGGAGGAAGAGGAGAGGAGGAGGAAGAGGAGAAGAGGACGAGGACGATGGCCACGCTTACGCGCTTGGCGTTTTATCGTCGTTACGCGATATCATCGCGACCTGTTCGTTCGTTTGTCCGACCATCAGTGCGGCTTTGCATCGTCGACGGCAGGTAGATGGTAATCTTGAAGCCGCCATGGCTCGCTCGCTCGCTCGCTCGCTCGCTCACGCGCGCGCGTTCTCGTAACAGCGGTCCACGCAATCCTCATAGTTCGCATCGCGAGATCCTCGGCATACGGACGGCACACTTCGGCCAACTATTCCCGGTACGAGAATCTCCTTCGCCTAGTGACGCATAGCCGAAATCTGATAGTTACCATGGAATATGCGATACGCGCGATCGCCCATGCTGACGCGTGCACCGCGTGCCCGGCAAGTAAATGCCGAGTTTCGGCGAGTGCCTCTCCAATTCGCGAGCGAGCGGCTGACACGCGCTTTGATTCGGTCGCGAAATACGGCTAATTAGTGCCGCGTGGTCGCCACTGCTAATAGGGTTCGGAGAGATACATGGGATCATCGGGCACCATTCGCGGGGAAATGGCTCGGAATGTAGCGGGGACTTAGATCGGCAGACTTGGATCTTATCAAAAGGCGTAGCTGGACAAGATAGAAGTCGGGTAAACACGAATATATACGGAGATGTTGCCGCGCTAAGAAGCCCCGGCGTAACACCTGTTACGATTTTACGACGGCCGCGCTCCGGACGACGCAAACAAGACATGAAATCCAAGACACGGACATGCCGCGCTTACTGTATATGTCCAGACAAACACTCATGATTATCACCACGTAGAGCAAGGTCGATGATGTGGAAACTCTAGTTTTTTAATTACATTCATGAAGCAAGGCAATGCAATATATATTGCATCGAATTGATCATTCAATTTAAATTGTACAATAATGTAATCTCTGTTAATAATGTAAAATCTTTTGCTACATTGGTGCAACAACGAATCTAAAAGTTACTCAGACTGTCGCGTTACATTTTATATTGTTTTGTGCAAATTGCGATTCTTTTCGTATTTCTTTCATCTATTTCGTTATTCTGTGCGATAAATATATTGAGGAAAAAGAGTAATTGGATCGACAAAATCGGCGGTCACTGATCTTCAAAGAAATATTGTATTTATTAAACAAATTACGCGGTAATGCGACAATGAATTGCATTGATATAGTTACTAACCAAATCGCCATCATTGAATCAATTAATAACTTTCATCACAGCAACTATATAATTCGTTTAATCGATTAAACGAATTTCGACGCTCTCTTGAGTGGATTTTGCTCGTTTGAAAAAATCTTATCAATTCTATCACTCTTTTCCTCGGTGTATGAACGTTATGAATCATGATGCAATTTTTACAAATCGATTAGTAAAGTGTCTGGGAACGTATTTAATTTTCTGGGCGTTTGCGTCTGTCTCTTCGTTGTACGCTTCTTTACGTGTCCGTCCTGTTTCCTGGCTCCTTTCGATTTATCTAATATAAACTAGAACTGGAAAGTAGAAAATCCAGAACATGCCACCGGGGGGAAATAATATGAATTTGTTACAGACCGACGCTTAGCGAGTTAGCCCGCTTTAGAAATGAAGACAGATTAAAATGGACTGGAACCGAGCAGCGCGGAGAGCGAGTTGGACGGCAACTTTTGCCTGATGAACGTCGAACGAGAAAGTTGCACCAGCATCGACAAATATTGATCCATTTAATAATGAAACATGACAATTACAAGAGTTCCATTTCCGCGTCGGCAAACGAATGCGTGCTTGAACAAAAATTTGAAAACCGACTTCTCCCCCTCTTCTTCGCCCCCGCCGCTGCCGCGGCGGCCGCCACCATCACCATCACCACCAACACTAGCCGAAACACCGAGAGCACAATCGCGATTCGCGTCGGAACCGCGTCGCGCCGCTACTCCGCAAAAAATATGCGCACCCGCAATGCGTCGAATAATGGCGAAAAAAAAAGATAGAAAGCAACAGAAAAAAACGAAGTAGAGCAAATGACACGCTCCGCGAATCGCCACGAACCCTTCCTCACGCGGATGCATCTCTGTCGAGCATAACGCACGTATGTGTTATACGTTCGAATAAATTTGAATGCGAATGAGAGCGCGATAAAAAAAGGAATCAAAGAGAGAGAGAGAGAGGGGGGGGGGGAAGGGAGTAGAAAAGAAAAGATAACGCAAAAGTACCAGTGGACGTCTAACTTTGGACGTTCTTACTTGTTTTGGTCTTTAACTACGAATATGTTGGACTTTCAACATAGAATATGTGCACATCGAGGAAATGTATTATAGTTCTCTTCTTCCATATACACGGTGTCCGAAAATAATCTTTGAAGCTCTCGTGGAGTCAACATGCGCATTGAAATGAACATAAGAGTTCTATACCACTTCATGATGTTCACAATAACTGTCGAGATATTGATTAAAGAAAATTCGTGAATTACCACGCGAGATATGGTAGATGAGCTGTATGGCGACGTCTGCCATCGTGTGTGCTTGTACATTAGTCAAACTGAACAAAAAAGTCCTACTATTTTCCTAATAACTTTGTAGATTTTTAATTATTAGTTAAAGAAGATTAGCGGATGGGCGCGATAATATATCAGTGTTATCTAATTAATGTTATCTGAAAATCTACAAAGTTATTAGAAAAGAGGTAGAGGACTTTTTTGTTTAGTTTGACCTAATGTACAAGCAGATGTCGCCACTACAGCTCATTGCCACATCTCGTGTGATCATTGATAAATCTTCTTTGATTAATATCTATTGCGAATTATTAATAATTATTGCGAATGTCGCAAAATGGCAAATAGGACTTTTATGTTCACTTTAATTTTACCATGCTTATTCGTACGAGAACTTTGAAGGTTGTTCTGGGACACCATGTATTCTTTTTAATTTTACTATGTTTCTATACACAAGAAGAACAAATATCTGAAAAATAAAAAAATATTTATCCGGTGAGGAATATCTTGTGAGGCGAAGTTTCATTCGAAAAGTAGAGTGACAAATCATTCTATGCGATTCTATGCTGACACTCGGGTTACTTCTCACTCCCGGAGAGCGAATTCTCCACTCTGAATCGTTGAGTGAATATTTTCACTCGAAATTGTAGAGTGAATCTGATGCATTCCACCGACAGTGGAGCGTATTCACTCCAATCGATTGAAACATCCGCTCATATGGTTAGAATCCACTCTAATTCTGTGAAACATTTACTCTTGTGATCTCAAATATTTTCACTACCGCGTTGTGTGAAAATATCGTCATTTTCCACTCCAAGAAATTTGAAGAGTACTAGTGACACATTTACTTAAATCTATGTCTTTTTGCTTAAGTAGAATAAACAATCGCTTTCATGTCAAGTTAAGATGTCAAGAAAATGTTTCAAGAAAATATTTTCTCGTTTAAAAGAAAAATATTGTTATATCAAGCACGAGCAGATATGTTATCATAATGTGCTCACCAAATATTTCTTATTTTTTACATATCTTTTTCTCATATGTAAATTCCACTGCAGGGGAACACAGCAGATTTTTCGATTTCAGTTCCTGAGGTATAAACAGTGCATACCAGACGAAAGGATGGTCAATTACCGCGGAATGTCGGTTCCTCGATTACAAAATTCTGTAGTAACTTTTATCATAAAATTCTTGCCATATGTGCATATTCAATATACGTACATTTATATTCTCCGCCAAAAGCTTATAAATACTCGGTATTTAGAGAGATCAAAGGGGAAAAAAATGGAATTGAGTTAATTGAAAGGACAAAAAAACCTCCAGAGTTACGCACGTGTCCAGGCATTTAGATAATTTCACGTTATAGCGCGGCTGATGGCGACGGGTCGCGACACGCCGCGCGCGACCCTCGACCATCTCGGCGAGAAGAAATCAAAACAGATCCATCGTCGTCGCCGCCGATGATCGGCCTCGATCCGGCCGCTGCCAATTAATCGATCGCCGGCCCCGCTCTCTCGGCTCTCCGTGCCGGCGCGCACTTTATCGCCTGGATCCCATCTTTTAATTGGAAGGACAGCGCGCTGGCTGGGCGGATTAGCCGCTTCTCTTGACTTGGAAAGATCAATAAAAGCCGCCCATGCTACTAGTCCAAACCGTGTTTCCCGCCGGCACATTGCCGACCTTATCGCTGTTTCCCTAACGTCGGTCCTCTCTCCCTCCCCCATCCCTCTCTCTCTCTCTCTCTTTTCCCTCCTCCCTGTCTCCCGCTGGAAAATAGCATCCAGCGTGCGTCAATATTTTTCTATGCCGTCGTTGCAACCAGCAAGACCATGTTCCCAGACGCATCATCATCCGCTGACCCGCTTTCGACCCGACCCCGTCCCGCTTGTCCCGTCGCGCACTCGAGAGATCTCGATTCGTTGTCGAGCTGTTCTCGACGCGATAACGCGGCAAAGCCCGCGATTTTCACCGTCGATGATCGTTTCTTGACATATTCTCGTTACAGATCTCGATACACGAACGATATTCAAGCTCGCTGCAGATGATCATAGATCGTCTCCCGATCTGCAATTCGCCCGAGACAATGGAAGCTCACGTCGCGATGTGTTGCGTTTTCCTTGATTATTCTTCAAGGCCCAATATACGTAATCGTGTACATCCACTTTTTGTCTTCTCATACATTTCTACATTTCTCTTTATTGGCACTAAATATTATAATAATTCTTGTCGATATAATACCATCGATATGTCGATCTATACTCTAGACAGAATCACATTTTTCGTCCCAATCCCGTGAAACAGTGACTTTCCTGAAGAAACCGACATGGCGATCGCAGTGTGCAGAGCAGAATCGTTAGCGCTCGAAACTGTGCAGTTTTTCAGGAAAAAAAGACCAGCAAATTTTGTTTTTTAAATTTTTTAACGATGTCATCTTGAAATATAAACTTGGCGCTTTTGTTGTCGTGGTTATAAGGTTTAAATTCTGTAATTGGGCCACACATGCAAACATGAATGTATATGACTGCATTGAGAAAAAATGTTTGGTGTCTGCAACTATAGTGACATGGAGAAAAGAATTACTATAAATTGTAGCGAAGAAAATTATTTTTTAAATTAAATTCTACTATAATGTCAGGGGTGATAACCTTATATGCATGTTACCACTAGCCTTTTTGTGACGGAATAACCATAAAATACAATTGAGCCAAAAACAACTCTAATTTTAATCGGACCATTTCTTAATATATATAATTATGTACATTTAAAAAATCGTACTTCTCCCGGTCAATTTTATTCAGGCCATAAAATCCCTCGTGATTCCATCAAGAGCGTCTTTTGAAACTATTTTACGAGGGAAAAGATTTAACTCGGACGGGATCGATGGCTAGGAGTCTTAAGGGGTTAAAGCACGGTGTGCAATATACATCTAAGTGTCGCGTGCGAATTAAGAGATCAGATTGAGAGCAAGAGTGGATAAGAGCGCGAATGATCGATGAAGCGCGCGCGCGCGTGCGAGAGAGAGAGAGAGGGAGAGGGAGGCAGGCAGGCAGAGAGAAAGCACGAGAACGAGACCAGTGCTACTGTCGAACGTTGCTCGTAGTCAGCCATTGTATCGAAATGCAAATCGCTCGGTGGCCACCGACAGAAATCACGGGTCGTCTCTGTGCGGCTCTTTCCGTTAGTGGCGGGGCTTTCTTTCTGGCGCTGCTGCGCTCTCCACCGCGCTCATAGAAGAGTCGGACTCGTCAGACTGCTTTATTAAATTTTCACGGTACGGCGGACACGTTTAATTTTACTTTGTATTGATTTTACCGCGGTATGGAATACGGCGAGCTGGCGGACGCGCGGACAGAGAGGGAGGGAGGGAGGGAGGGAGGGAGGGAGGGTGGACGGACGGGCGGACGGACGGACGGAGGATGTAATTCTTTTCCATGGACCGCGCGCGAAGCCGCGCAAGCCCCGCGTGACGGCGAAGGCCAATCGACGGTGCTCGATGAAAATTGATTCGTCCCGCGTCAATCAATCGATTAACGGCCGAAAAAAGCACGCCCGCGCGACACCGTCGGAAACGCCGTCGCGCTTTCGCGACGGACGGAAATATTTACAGTGTCGCGTAGAGGAATCGTTCGCGAGGGATTATTGGGAGGCGCCGAGTGCTGGAAGAGAGAGAAAGTGAGAAAGAGACAGAAGAAGCAGGAGGGGAAAGGAGCGTATCGATAACTGCTGAGTAGAAGCGACCGTCTACGCGCTGGACCGCGCAATCCTCGCGCCCGTCCAGTCGTCCCCGCCATCCCCTGGTCGACGGCGGAGTCGTCCCTCTCGGAAAAATATGTCCAGGCGCATGTGTGCTGGCTGAAGTGATTTCGACCGGATGATGGGCTTTCGAAATTAGAAAATGCCAGCACGCCTTGGCCAGGAAACAATTATTTGTTGCGAGCGTCTCATGAAGTACGTGCAACGCCTTGATGAAACTGTTGTTGCGCTGCACCACACCACCCACCTCTACGTGCACACACGCCTGTCGTCCGTAAAATGTTGCGCACGTCCCGGTGTTTCAGTTTATCCCGAAGCAAAACTGCCGGGCCGAGAAAAAGAGAGAGAGAGAGAAAAGAAAGAGAGAGAGATAAAGGGAGATAGAGCCTCGCGAACGGACCGCAAGATAGGGATAAAGTTTTTGATAAATATCCTCGAGGATGTATCGGCGTCGGCCGTTGGCACTTTCGAAATTATAGCGTAACAATAAAATTTCTCCGAGCTGCAGCTGCAACGGCGGCAACAGCCATGTTCTTCACGATCCCATCAGCCAGCCGTATGAAAGACGATCGCGCCTTGTCAGGTCCTCGGGAGCGTGACGAAAATTTAATGGGCCAACAAGGAATGACAGGGCGCGGACGTTGCCGAATCTCGGCCGAATTCCCGCCGAATAATTGAACGATAAACTGGCGTATCGCCACAGCCGAAGAGCCCGCGAGAAATTGGAGACTACCGAGCGAGATGAGTACATAGGCCCGCATGGAAAATTTCTGGGGATCCCACTCGGGCCTTGATTCCCCGAAATAATTATGATTCCTACGAATATTTCTCAGACATCCCCAAGTATAGCGTTGATTTTCCCCGATCAGATTATGCAAGCTTGTTCCAAATTGTATCATATTCCAATGAGGAATCTCACTCTCACCCTAATTAAAAAGTATAGAAATTAGAACATTTTTTGAGATCTATTCTGGTCTCCCAAACAATTGAAGTTGTGATCCTAAGGAGAAACCAGAAAAATAGAAGAAAAGTTTCGTAGAAAGAATGAAAAGGAAAAGAGGAGAACACAGAGAATGACAAAGTAATAATTAGTACTCTCATAATAATGATTTACAGAAATATAAGGTCTGTGTATTTTTTTTAATATAGGCTCTTGTATGATCATTCTTATAACTTACCGACTGATAACTGCAAATAATTACAATACGTTTATTTAATATAATGCTGAAGTTTTATATTTAAAGTAAAAATTTAGTAGGAGAGACTGGGTCTAGTTATCACACATTTTACATATTGATTTAAAAAAAGCCTATGCAATATGTTTTAATATTATATACTTTTTTAAATGCAATTTTTAGGTAAAAGATATTTATACAGGGTGTCCCAGATTACCTTCACAATCTCTTGTGAGGACGTAAAGCGGATTGAAATGAACACAAGAATCCAATACCGTTTTGCGATATTCGCAATAAATCTCAAGATATTAATTAAAAAAAAATGGTGAATGATCACACGCGATGTGGTATATGAGCTGCAATTGCGCCGTCTGCCACTGTATACTTGTACATTAAGTCAAACTGAACAAAAAAGTCCTCTATCATTTTGCAAATAACAACATAGATTTTTAGATATTAATTAAAGAAAATTTGTGCATTATAGTTACATAATCATGTAACAGTTTTCTTTGATTAATATCTAAAAATCTATGTTGTCATTTGCAAAATGGTAGAGGACTTTTTGTTCAGTTTGACTTAATGTACAAGTATACAACGGTAGACAGCGCAATTGCAGCTCATCTACCATATCGCGTATTGTCATTCGCCAATCTTTTTTAATTAATATCTCGACTATTATTGCGAATATCGCAAAATAGTATAGAACTTTTATATTTATTTTAACCCGCTCTATGTTCTGACAAGAGTTTCGTAGATTGTTTTGAGACACCCTGTATATTTATATACAAGTTATTAAATTTGCAAAATCGTGCAAATGTGACTATCCATCTCACACCCAGAACTATCACATGTCTTTCATAAAAAAGAAACAAGACAAATTGTTTCTGTTTTATTAAAGTTAATGATATAATTAAACACAGCAAACAATTATTGAACTAAGAAAATAATGATTCTCGTAAACTTTGTAGTAACTTAAGCTCTGTAGAGACATAATATGCGTTATAAATCATTGCATATGCTTCTATGTTCCTGCGTAAGTCACGTCACAGCTGCACGACAAACTCGTGCAACACGTGACGACTAATCTCATTTAACTTGACGCGACTAAACCCGTACAGTTATTTGGAATAAAAGAGATTATATTTATAAATTACGCTGCAGTAAATTGTTAACTAAAGACAAGAAAAATTAGCTAAATACATCCATAAAGTTTCTTACAACTAAAGAGAGACTGCGGCCGGAAATTATAAAACCAACGGATCAATAAAACTAGAGATAAAAAGGAATTTACTTACCGCGGTCAGTTTTGAAAAAGTGCTTGTAAATACCGTATGTTTCTGTCGTAAGACATTTCGTACACCCAGCCAACATGATATACAAGCAAACTCTGCTATGGAGAAGAATATGCTCCTCTATTTATTACGTGAGATACAAGCTTTGTGACAACTGACCCATGTAACTTCTAGAGACCTGGTCTCCCCTATATATTGTTTTATTCAAGACATTTATAATTTACTACAAAAAGAAGTTGAGCAAAATGCTTGAAACAGTTTAAATATTCACATTTTTTAAGTATTTATACTTGCCAAGTGTATGTAAATATTCAAAACGGTCCAGGTATGTTATTCAACATAAACGTAAAATAGAAATCGAAGAAAACTTTGAGAAAACATTCGGTAGAGAAAAAGGAATCCGTTTGAACTTCCCCACTTAAAATCGCATTTTTCAGACATTAGGTTTCTAATTCGAATCTTCGTAGATTTTCCAATTGGAAGCCATCATTTTATCAGGAAATCGGAATGGATTCCAATTAGACCCCAGACAATTTTCTACACGGAAAGTGTAATGCTTTGACCCATGCGATTCTAAATGAGGAAGTCTAAAATTTTCCTGATATTTTTTCTGTTCTTCATTTTGCATTAGAATTAAATAAGATATGTGTTGGTTTTCTAGATAATTTCAGTATTCAGTAAAATACTGTATTCAGTAAAATTTCAGTATTCAGTAAAAAGTGTGTTTCAAAAGTAGAAAGAAAAGTTGTTTCAAGTATATTGTTGTTTCTTATTTGAGTATCTTATTTGACATTGAATTTTGTATTCTATTGAATACAATAATTGGCATAAAAATTGGAATTTCCTGTTTGACACCATCGAAGTATAACGACTGAAAAAAGTTCGATTCCCCGTAGTATTTCTATCTCGATTTTAGACGGAGAAGCCATATCAAGGATGGGAGAGTGGGATTCCCAATGAATATCATAGTGGGATAATTAATACTGGGGCAAATCTGGGGGTTCTAATCGGATTCTGTTGTGTCAGGGAAAGTCTTGAGAAATTCCCGCACGGATACGTTCAACACATTCCACGTTGCGGCACGACGGGCGCCATAACGCTGGTACAATGAATGCAACGCGCGTTTCCGGGCGCGGCACGCTGCCGTGCGGATTATTTTTCGAGGGAGGGCATAATGAAAACGTAGCGCGTAACACGCTCGATGTGCTTATTTTAATGAGAGTCCGGCCAGTGTAAATCGAAACTTTTCCCGATAACATTGCCGCCGCCGGCGGGGTTATGAAGTAGTTAAGTCGGCTAGTGTGATTTACGGCTGGCACTGCGAGTTCGTTTTTACTTGCTAACATTTTTTTATTAATATGTATGAGACGGGGCGACGCGCGCATCAACACACGCTTCGGATTCCCGGAGCGCTGTTAATTAGTAGAGTATTTAAATGCGTAAACGCAACGATACTTCCGTATTTCGGCATTCCTCCGAACGTTGCCGCGACCTCGCCGCCGTTCAACGAGCTCATTGTGCGTGGTCCCGGTATCTCTATTAGGCCTATTTATGCGTCTCTCTATTGGAGAAGTTGATCGGGCGCGGCGGCATGCGATGACGATCCGCTAATGCATTAATTCCTCTGTCTCTTATTTGCCTACACGATGAGAGTCATGTGGAATAATCACCGAATATATTAGAACGTCAGAGAGTTCGGTCTCATTCCAAACCAAATTGCTCGCCTACCTTCTGCCATCAAATTAAAATTTTTATCCGTAGCGAAGGCTACGAATATAGAATGTGATTTCTTTTCATAACTAATCGTAAAATCAGTTAGTTTTATTTTTGTTTAATCAATGGTCAAGCAGAGCGGCGCTTTATTTGCATCGAGCTGTGTATGTATAATTGAGCTTAATTTTCGTAATTATCGTACATCCTGCGAAAGTATTCTTAGACAATAACAGATGCAATCTCGTTTAAGGATATGTTCCCTATACAATGCCTTTTTGCATTAGAACTAAATAAATGTATGTGTTGAGTTTCTAATTTCATTATTTAATAAAATGCTCTTTTTTGTTTTAAAAGTAAATTTCGTCTGATTTTTTTTTTATTCTATTAAATACAATATTTGCTATAAAAATTAGATCTCTTTGATACCATAAAAGTATAATAATTGAAAAAGCCGTTGGAAGAGTTATTGGAAATAATATAAATACGTTAATATGTCTATGAACAACATATTTTTAGATATCGCCATTTCACAGTCTATTTATTTCATTTTACATTATTTCTAACTTTTAAACTTTTATCTTTTTGAATCACAATGAAATTTTGCACTCATATTTAAAGTACGTGTATAAAAAAAGATTTCTACAATTTTTTCTAATTATTTTTTCCGTTGCTGAAGATAGCAATACCACATATTTCCATAACAGCACAGTTAAAAATACTTCCAAGTAATAGGATATCGTCGAATGACGTATTACTGACGTATCTTTGACGTCAATAATACGTCATCATGTTTATTGAAGCTTACACTTCAAACAGAAATAACTCTTGGCCTTCCCGAGTCAAAATTTTGATCCTACTTTAAATTTTATTATTCTATTTAACATATATTTTGATATTTTAAAATCTACATGAATCTTTTTTGATTCTATTTAACCTACCCGAGTCGAAATTTTCCTACTTTTAGTCTTACTGTTCTATTCAACCTATTTTGATATTCTGAAGCCTGCAATATAACTTATTTTGACGCATATGAAAGTAAAATTTAGAATCAAAGTAGAAATAAACTGTATCATTAAAATTAAACCTACTTTGCTAAATCTACTTAGCTTCTATTGCGTGGTAGAATTCAAAGTTTAACATAGGACCAAAATTTGGACTCGGGATTTTCTTTCGACCGGTTAAAATAACCTTTAATTCAAACACCCCGAGTCAATATGATAATTTTTACGTTTGCTTTTATAAGCAGTGCAAATTGATCTACAAATTTTTCCGAAATTTTCACGCTATTTCTGAGTTACGGGCGATACATTCGCAACTTTTCATCGCCCGATCTCGCAAGAATTGTCGCGGAGAGTTTCGTTCGCGCGTTGCCGTCGTGACGGACAAACGTGGAGGATTTCGACGACATGGGGAGTTAATCGCGAGCATTACCGAGGAAACGCAAAACCAGCTTGCGTCGCCGTAATGGCGTCGAATGATGAGATTCCACGGCGACGGTATTTACAAGGCGAGCGTCTCAAAATGCAAGGCAAATCCTGCCGAAAGTGGCGGGAGTAAAAAATTATGCGCGTTCGCCTGGCGCGAGACGCTACCGCGTCTCTTGATTCATACGAAATGTAAGATACGTTTCTACTTTGTACCTTGTACACTTCAAAGAGAGCGAACGCTGGAGTTTCTATCTTGTGCTTAAAAGCGTTCGCTTCCATCTCTCTCTCTCTCTCTCCCTCTCTCTCTCTCTCTCTCTCTCTCTCTCTCTCTCACTCTCTTTCTCCATCTATATAATTCAATATTCTTCTCAATATTTGAGTAAAGTAATGCGCAGGGTGGAGACACCGAGCGCGCATTAGCGTATTATCGGCCGAAAAAAAGATAGCGTAGCGTTAGACACGTAATAAAGTACGATCGGGGAAGCGAGGCTATCGTTGATCTCACGCGAATGTGTCTTTGCGAAATATAATTCCGGGCTTGCACAGGTGCACGCGCGCACGCGACGCGCCGGCTGCTGATTATCCCGTTGTGCGACACCCTCTTGTCCTTCGCTTTTCAGTTTTGCCGGTAATGAAAGTCGAAACACGGAAAAGAATGTCCCACGACACGCGGTAATTCCATTTGGCCGGCGACGCGAGCGTCGGTGATAATTAATAATCCGACCGAAGCGGCGGCGCTCTTTTGTCCCTTCACGCGTCCCCGATCTGCCCTTCGATGTTACGGCAATAAGTAAATACTAATTAAAACATTCAAAACCGTCCGTTAAGACGGTTCCTCCCGATGCCGCTCCTTTCTCTCGGCGACTACGCCAAAAGATCTCTCTTATGAAATTTCCGACTCTGATATACAGGGTGTCCCAGATCACCTTCACAATCTCTTGCGAGGACGTAAAGCGGATTGAAATGAACACAAAAGTCCGATACCGTTTTGCGAGATTCGCAATAAATCTCAAAATATTAATTAAAAAAGATTTGTGAATGATCACGCGCGATGTGGTATATGAGCTGCACTTGCACCGTCTGCCTTTGTATACTTGTACATTAAGTCAAACTGAACAAAAAAGTCCTCTACCATTTTGCAAATAATAACATAGATTTTTAGATATTAATCAAAGAAAATTGTTACACGATTATATACCATAATGCACATATTTTTTTAATTAATATCTAAAAATCTATGTGATTATTTACAAAAAAGTCCTCTACCATTTTGCAAATAATAACATAGATTTTTAGATATTAATCAAAGAAAATTGTTACACGATTATATACCATAATGCACATATTTTTTTAATTAATATCTAAAAATCTATGTGATTATTTACAAAAAAGTCCTCTACCATTTTGCAAATAATAACATAGATTTTTAGATATTAATTAAAAAAGATTAGTGAATGATCACGCGCGATGTGGTATATGAGCTGCACTTGCACCGTCTGCCTTTGTATACTTGTACATTAAGTCAAACTGAACAAAAAAGTCCTCTACCATTTTGCAAATAATAACATAGATTTTTAGATATTAATTAAAAAAATATGTGCATTATGGTATATAATCGTGTAACAATTTTCTTTGATTAATATCTAAAAATCTATGTTGTCATTTGCAAAATGGTAGAGGACTTTTTTGTTTACTTTGGCTTAATGTATAAGTATACAACGGTAGACGGCGCAATTGCAGCTCATCTACCATATCGCGCATTATCATTCACTAATCTTTTTTAATTAATATCTTGACTATTATTGCGAATATCGCAAAATGGTATGGGACTTTTGTGTTCATCTCAATCCGCTCTACGTCCTTACAAGAGATTGTAAAGGTAATCCGGGACACCCTATATGTGTATATATATATATATATAAACACACACACACACACACACATACACAGTATTTTCCGGTATTTAGATAAAATTATCTAGATGATTGTCCAAATGAAGAGGTAGAATCATCATCATTTTTGTCTGGAACGGAAATATTATAAAGTATGGTAATTGTCGATATTAATGTGCCTGTTTTTATTCAAGTGAGTCTTTCTATTGAAATAAACATAAAAAGAAAACTAGTATAAATAAATAAAAAAGTATTTTTTTAAGTTAAAGTATTAAACTTAATAGAAAATATTTTTTTCTATTTAAATAAGCCATAAAATATTTTTTATGACTTATTTAAATACAAAGATGCAGTAACAGAAGCAGGCATAGTAATATGGACAGTTACCCTATATATCATCTTTATCTTCGATTATGATATATGTGACGTTTATATACGTAGTTACGATTCAATTAACAAACTTGGATCTAATTCTGAATGAAAATATGAGTATATCTCACTTGAAGC
Source organism: Odontomachus brunneus (assembly GCF_010583005.1). Lineage (NCBI taxonomy): Eukaryota > Metazoa > Arthropoda > Insecta > Hymenoptera > Formicidae > Odontomachus > Odontomachus brunneus. Next base: position 1,751,034 of record NW_022639499.1, read on the forward strand.
AAATTTCAAATAATAATTATTAATGGGCTTTAGGCTCATATCGAAAATGCATTGTCCATATTTCAGAAATAATAGAAAAATCTTGAAAAAATTACAGATTAATCTGTATGGCATCTGAAAGTGAAACAATTTCACATTGATTCAGAATGCAATTAAGAGTTACTTCAACCGATTGAATTAGAAAGAGAAAGCCAAGAGTTATTTCACTTGGAAGTATAAGCTTCAGCAAACATGATGACGTCAAATGACGTATTATTGGTCCCAGAGAGATTATTAATGCATTATTTTTTCCGTGCTGTTACGGAAATATATATTGTGGCTATCTTCAGCAAAGGAAAAGATAATTAAGACATAATCACAAAAATCTCAATTTTTCTATACATGTATTTTAAGTATTCAAAGAGATGTGCAAAGAGTTTCATCGTGATTTAGAGATAAAAATTTAAAAATTAGAAATAATATAAAGTAGACTGTAAAAAGCTGATGTTAAAGTAAAAATATATTATTATTCAATTGTATCTCGTATATACATACCATATATATACTATATATATACTATAGAATTATATTGAGTGTAAAAAGTATTCATACATCAAGTCTTTTTCAAGACAATCTCTGGTGTACAAATACTTTTTACACTCATTATATATACTTATAGAAGTCTGAGATTAATTAGCAAGAGAGTTGGAAGTTTCAGCCGTACTTTCATCATATTATTATACTCGCGCATTATGCTTATACATGGTGCATCGCACTTAATTATAAGCGGCAATTAAGGCAGCAGAGAAAAATACGTTGGTTACGCAAACACAGTTGTGTCACTAGTTCCAATATGTACAGGTAGGCGTTATTATTACTCTTTGAGAGATCCCCGCCGATGCATCCCACAAAGGGAGGCTCTAATTAATGGCATTAAGTCCGGCCGTATTATCAGATTAATTAAACGATCTTTCTTCCCTCGCATTTCAGCCTTCAATGAGAACTGCAACTCGGTAACAAGTGCATCTATGAAAAAGTGCGCAGCATGATAACGCGCACCTTTATTAGCGATTTCAGCATTTCTACCGTGAACTATTTTTTTCTTTTTTTTTTTTTGCATACAGCAGCGATGAAAATTCGTTATCGTGGCTTGCGTGAAATCTGAACTGACGATGATTTCCGCGGTTTTCCGTCACGCTACTCTTGACAAATCGTTTGTAAAAATCCCATTTAATTAAAAATATATATATACACATGAAAAAAGAGGGCAGCGAATGAAAATGGCGAGCGTAAGTCTCGCGCACGCCTGCAGTTACGCGCGGAATTTGCGCTTCTGTACTTATCGCGAAACCCTTATCTCGCGCGAGCGTGCGTATATACACGGTGTCCCAGACTCTCCTCCGCAATTTTTATGGAAACGTAGAACGGATTGAGATGAACATAAAACTCCCATACCGCTTTGCGATATTTGCAATAAATCTCGAGATATTTAAAGAAGATGAATGGTCACGCGCAATATGGTAGATGAGCTATAATGGTGCCGTCTATTTTTGGATACTTATTAGGCCAAACTGAACAAAAAAGTCTTCTATTATTTTGCAAATGTCCACATTTTAATTAGAGAAAAATTGTGCATTATCGCGCACAATCATATAACAATTTTCTTTCATATTTTATTTCAATTAATAATTTTATTTCAATAATTAAAAAACTACGTGGTTACTTGCAAAATGATAAGGATTTTTGTTCAATTTGATCTGATGTATAAGCACACAACAGCACACATCGCCACTACAACTTGTCTATCATATCGCGCGTGATCATTCACAAATCTTCTTTAATTAATAGCTCGGCTATCATTGCGAATATCGCAAAACACTATAAAACTTTTATCCGTTCACTTCAATCCGCTCTACGTTCTTACAAAAATTGCGGAGGAAAGAGACACCCTGTACGTATGTCCCTCTCTCTCTCTTTCCGATTATTTTCATCGTTAAGACGAGCGGCAACGAGAGCGACAAGAGAGCGGAAAATATCGAGGAAGCCGCGTTACCATACTGGCTTTAATACCGCAAACTACACTTTTTAATTTCCCGCAGCTTCACCGATTATGTCAGGAGGTGCTGGTGTATTCGCGCATTACTTCTCATTTCTGCGAGATTTATTTGACACCGCGCGTCGGTGAATATCCGCGGCCCCGCTACTCGAAAATAGGTACATATTTCACGCTACATTTCGCTCTCTCATTTTCGGGGATTACCAAATTTTTGGCTTTTTTATATTCTCCTGCACCTGCTTATTTTGCGTTCGCGAGCGTATCGCGTGTCGCGTTTGAAAATGTTTCACTATGCGCCCCGGGCCCGAAAGAAATTAATCGACATATTACCGGCTGGATAACGATGGCAGCGGGCTGTTTATTCGGGAAGCTAATTTCATTGTTACTTGCCACGGCTCTCTCGCAGCTCGGAACATATGACCCACGTGGAAATTTCTCGAGATTTTCCATGGCAGAAGCGACAGAGATTCAGAATACCCAATTTTGTTCTAAAATAATTTATACCACAGCACTAATTGGTCGTGGTTATGCAAGAATGATCCAACTTATAAAATTATAATTTTTATGGACTTATAGACATTTTACATTGAGAATAAAATTTCTTTCAAATGCGAAAATAAATATTTTCCTAGAACCACCGTCGTTTCTCATCAAAGCAATTGTTTATCCTACACGGATAAAAAAATATTTGCTACATATGGACAATTAAACATAATTTGCTGTATTAGCCATTTTTTCTTTGTTGCAGAATTTCCTTGCCATGATAACAAGAAAATCTGCTTCTGCAACAAAAAAGCAGCTAAAGCAGTAAATTATGTTTAATTGTCCATCTGTAACAAATTTGTCACATTAGCCACTTTTCTTGCTGTAGGAGCAAATTTTCTTGTTATCATAGCAAGAAATTTGTTGCAGCAAATTATTTTTTTCCGGGTATTTAAGAAAAATAATTTAGATTCAAATAAATATGTTATCGCGTTTTCAGATATTTTTTCCTTCAGTGCGTTTCGAAAACTGTAGGTATATTAGTAGGTTATGTCTATTGCATCACCAGACATCTTGTAAAACTAAGAATTTATGTAAAAAAGCTATATATATATATATATATTTATATTTATATAACATTCTCTTCGCGTATTATTGTGGAATTACATAAGCAACCCCTGTTCTGCATTCAACTCTATTCCATTCAACAGAATACAAGATAAAAAATTTTAAACACAGCACACACTTTTACACTCTTCAAACGTGCATATTCATAGAGCGTGAGCACACTCAAAACGCGTATGTTTCATATGTTTTGTTTTATCCCGATATAAAATGGAGACCGGATAAAACGTTTCTTCTCTTTTTTTGCTTTTTGGGGAACGTTTGGCAAATCAAACGTTTGGAATCTGTTCTGGTGTGCGCTTAGAATCGCGTGTTCAAAGCACCCGCACTTCCGACCTGTTCCCGCGCAGATCTCCCAGATCCGAGGTCCATGACCTTTTTTTTTTTCAGAAAATCGGCCCGGATCCCAATTAGAGTGAAATCTTCTTCGTCGGTGGCGCGCGTCGCCAAATTGCCGTGTCGTTAAATCTTGCAGCCGTCGCGAACGGCAGACGTATATCGTCGCGACTCGACACAGGCACCCCCGTGACATACATACATACATCCATCCCCCCCGCGTGTCCCCCGCGTCGTTTTCTTCGACATTTGCGCCAGAATTTTCCGTCATCGCCGCCGCCGAGCTCCCCGGTGCACTTGGCGCGAAGTTCGCGCACTCGCCTCCAGAGATTGTAAACAGTATAATAATGGCCGTTCTTATTACACAGGCGCGCGGGTACAATGGGAGTTTCGGGAAAACTTTCCAGATTTGCCATTCCTCAGCATTCTAATTAGTAATGCTAACGAAACTTCGCGGAATAATGAACGCCGAAGCAGTATTGAATTAAGTGCTGTCGCGTGCATTAACGTTTGCCGGTGTCGCTGTAGTGCAGATTTCGCCAGACTGTCAGCGACGATGGAGGGGCCAGGGAGAAAGGGAGGGGCGGGGGAGGGGTGGAACTGGAGGCACAAGGGCGGGATCGTTCTCTCTCGTGTTTGCCTTACTTAAATTAACACGAAATTAACGGAACGGCGACCCAGTGAAACTGAGAATGCGCACGCGAGAGTGTCATTTGTCATCAACGCGATGATGTAATACGAATGATAAAGTTAATTAATCTCTCATACGACAATACCGCGCGAGCGGGACGTTGCGAATGCGCGGAGAAAACGCTGACGACGACGGCAGCGAATCCGTCTCCGAGGGAGACGCAGATCGGCTTAGCGCGAGCGGGGATTTTATTTATCGAGACGATAAGTATATTTACGGTAATCCGTAAAGAAATAATATTTCCCCTTTTCCACGGGGGAGCGACGAATATTAAAATCGCCGCTCGCTTTCGTACGGGGATTTCCCCGCGCTTTCGCGAGCTGTCTACCGCGATCGTAAAATATGAGCAAAGACGGTTTGCGCGGTATATACACAAGTAAATACACAGGCGATAGTAGAAGGTCTCTCTTTCTCTCTCTCTCTTTCCCTTCCTCTCTCTTTGCTAGCGACGACTAATAGCGGCGACTATTTACCTCCGCCGAGTTCTTGTCGTCGTCGTCGTCGGGCATTTTCACCCTACCTGACTTTGTGTTCGTACACGTTTTTGCCCTTCGACCTCGGGGGATGTGTCAATCTATTACGTCGACATGGTATTAGCTTCCCAAAGTATCACTGAGTAGTAGTCCCCTGCCTTCTCCCTTTCAATGAACGAAGAGGGATCCTCTACCGCGGCGCCACGAGAATCGATACACCGGCGGATACCGTAAGAAGAATAAAAAACGGGCCGCGCGATCCCGTCCGTTGCGATTTTCCGCGATCTTCTCTCTCTCTTTTACTCCCGTCTTTATCGACGTACTAGGAACAATCACTGCTACTCCTAACGCATATAACAACAACGACAATTATTGCGCACGCCGTGGAATCGGAAATTCTACGAACAAACAGCATTTATCCAGGGGAGGGGGAAGGAGAATGGAACAAGGGGAGGAGGAGATGGAGGGCGAGGCTTCGAGCCAATAAACCGTATTTTCGCGGTCTGCTCGTCCGCTCGAATCAGATTATCGATACTTCGATTATTCCACTTACTGCCTTAATGATGTTATTGTTTGTTCAATCAACGACATTATCAGAACAATCGTGCCACACCGGAGACAGCCACGTCGACGTCGCCACTGCCATCGCCGCGATCCCCCCTCAATCTCCAGGCAGGGGACGATTCTCTTTTTTTGTCGCCGTGCATCGCGCAAAATACATATAAATAATACGCGGATCACCGCGCGGATTAATAACGTATTCCCATTCCGCGGCGACAGCCAACCTCCGCGGAAACGTGCCACGGGAGCGTGCGTGCGTGCGTGCGTGCGTGAGCATATTTTTAACTTCGCGAACGCGCGCTGCCGCATCGCGAAAATTGAAAATCGATGCGCGACGCGCGTGCCGTAAACACGTATAACCACGATACAATTGAAGTGCACGCGCCGCTCGGAAGCGTGGCCGTTCGTTCGCTCATTATCATCGTCGTCTTCTCGTCGTGAGGGCGTATAAAAGCAAACGCGACTCGTTTACACGCAGAAAATATCGCTGGGCCAATATAGCGTGTCGCCGTAACAAAATATCAATGTTATTTGTCGCCCGTGTATACAGAAGGTTTGTGAAAACCGGAGGTATAGTGGTGTATCTCTTTCTCTCTCTCTCTCTCTCTCTCTTTGCACGCGTGGACAAAATTACGCAGTAAAAATTACGACGAAATCTTTGTAATCTTGAACCGTACAGAATTATGGCCGGAATTACGTATTCACTTAAAAACATTTGCACGTTTGTGCACGTTTGGCTTATTTCTACAAAGTTATTGTAATTGTTTGAACGTCTTTTACATTGTATATCAGCCAAATCGATAAGTTTGCTATTTCTATAGTAATTTATGCCACAATTTCGATATAACCCAGTTTAACAAAGAATGCTTTGTTTTAAAAAGAAATATAATTTTAGAGTCAATTTTACTATATTTTCTCCGTGTGAAAGTGGTATAGTTGGCTGATCAATGATCATAACTTTTCCTCACTGAGTTTTGTGACGTGTATCATTTTCCAATAGGAGAATTAACTTTTTTAATCATTCACAAGATACATTCTCGAGGTACATTTTCCTATATTCACGGAATACACGGAAAAAAAGACATAACCACGGCAGCAAGAATTTAGGTGTGGTAGCTAAATTTCGTTGTGTAATAACATATAGATACCTAAGCATAAAGCATAAACTACTAGTAGATATATACAGAATGTCCGATGACTGAGCAACCGCCGTGTACGGGTCAAAATAATATCGTAAAAGTTATATATCATTTTAAAATTTTCTCAATATTTATTCTGTAATTAATTAAAATGTATAAACGAATGAGCTCACGAAACGGTAGGATAGGCTCTGTATATAAAAGAAATGGCTTACCTCTTAGCAACGATGAGTAAACAGCTGATTTCGAGGCGGAGTAACAAGCAACACATATATGTACGTTATTCCGTCTCGAAATCAGCTGTTTACTCATCGTTGCTAAGAGATAAGCCATTTCTTTTACATACAGAGCCTGTCCTATCGCTTCTCATGCACTGATTTGTTTATACATTTTAATTAATTACGAAATAAATATTGAGAAAATTTCAAAATGGTATAAAATTTCAAAATGGTATAAAACTTTTATGATTATTTTGACCTGTTCTACCTGTACACGGTGGTTGCTCAATTAGTTACCGAACATCCTGTATTTAACTATGAAACTAATGTACACTGAGAGAAGAAATATAAAAAAAATTAGTAAATATTTATTTGGTAGGTAGTAACGGCATATTTATTTTTAAATCTAAATTCTTTTATTTAAATAAGATAAATAATTGCTTCCGTGAAAGGCTAAGATTTTCTTAAGATTTCAAAATGTATATTTTCTTATTTGAAAAATACATTTGTAGTAATATATTGGTAATAATTAATAATTATCTAATTAGTAATATATAGCAGTAATATATTAATATAAATAAATATATGCCATATATTAGTGTATCTCCAAAATAAATAAATATATTTCCTATTTCTTACATATTTTGTTCTTTTGTAGCAATAACAAGAATTTGAATTTAAGCAGCGAATTTTTAATTTCAATTTTTAGCAACAAATACATTTGTAGCGAACTATAATTAGCTGCGGCAGAGAAGTCTTTTTTTTTCCGTCTACGAAATGCACTGCGAGATTTAACAAGGAAAAATGTTGCTACCTTTAATCAACCGACCGTACACTGGCTTTCTTTGCTATCTGTTCATATGTTTGAGTAGAATTCTCAGTACTACTCAGACTCTACGAATGTCTCACAAAGGAAAATATATGCTACATCCAAGTAAATATAATTTGTTTCAATCTCATAAGTTTGTATCTCATAAGTTTACATATTCGTAAATTTATCACAAGTTCATTAGAATTTATTCAAAATATATTTAGCATTTCAATCCAGAAATATTAAAATAAGAGAAAAATTCTGTTTGCTTATCATATAAAGCCAAACTAACTTTTCCTTCGACAAAGTTTTGTTATATTCTAAAGGGAATAAATTTTCTTTTTTAGTACATGACAATGAGCTATTCTGCAATTTGTAGTGAATACATTTTAACACTATTATCAGAATAATATTCTTTGTTGAAAATAACCATTGCTTAAAATAGATATTTGAGTATCGCTTTTCTTAGTAACGATACTTTTTTGTATAGTATTTATTTTACAAATCACAACAAATAAATAGAAATATTCTTTGGATTGAATTTATATATGAATATATAATAATTAAACTTTGATAAAACTCGCATAAGAACCTATGGCTATGAGAACTGCGTAGATGAGCATGTAATTGTAATTTTCAATGCAATATCTATTTAACTTGAATTCACATAAGTTCTTCTTCCAACTATAGAGAATACGGTCATAGCATCGATAACAGTTTTTTCCGCGCACATTTCACTTTCTAAAATAGCACACATGAAGTGGAAAGATAATAAATTATTGCAGAATGTCAATCTACTTCGCGTGGAAAAATTCCATAATAACTTTACTATAAAAATGTCTAAATATAATTTAATTTGAGTTCACATCAATGATCTTCTAACCATAAGGAATGCGATTATAGCAAGCATAACAATGTCCTCCGTAAATTTAATTTTCTAAGATATAAATAGCACTCATGAAATGGAAGGATAATGAATTACTGAGAATACGTCGATATATTCTACTATATTTATAGAATTCTATATAAATTTTCACTGTAAAATTCCCCTCATCTATCCAACTGGATTCACATAAGTTCTTTCTCTGATCACAAAGACTGTGGTTACAGCAACCGTAACAGTCTTCCCCGTGTGTTAAAAGCTATTGATATTGCAATTACATAATAATGCGGCGGAGGCAGATGTGCCCGGTGACACGTCGTCGATTTCGGAAAAAATCGCCAGAGTACAATTGAAAATCGATGCGACCGAATAAACGCGCGCACACATACAGTCCGCCGATCGCTTTATGCGCGAAACCGCGAATGTTACGTTAACTCGGTATGGAAATACATCTCGTATTTCTTCGTACGCCTTTCCAAGAGGTTTCCCCGGAAAATTTGCCAGATGCGGCTCAGGCTGGTTCGCTCGCTCGCTCGCGGTCTCCGTGGGCATCCACGAGGTGTATCAAAGGACGTCCTTATATTACGTCCTAAGAGGCTTCCCTGAGTAGATTATGGCAACGTCGCGCTATTGCAACTTGGTATAAGGAGCTTACAGTCTCGCCGTTATCGGAGACATTGCCGAGGAAAGCGATCGTACCTTTTGCCTTGACGGACACTATCGGGCGCGCGCTGTCAATGCGAATACACGGCTGAGTGGCCGATGCGGCGGCGACGGTGGCGGGGACCAACCCTTTAGCCATGGACACGCAATTAATCGCGAGTTAATCAAATTAGCGGCTATTGTCCTTGAGAGCCGCTGGGACCGCGATCGAAGTGTCAACCGCAGAAGGGACGAGACGACTCGTCGGCGACCCGATGGACGTGCAACTTCCTATTCCCGCGACCATGGCTCGTTGCCGTTTCTTTTCCTCGGGGCCTTTCACTCCTGACACCCGTCCTTTAATCGCGCTATCGTCGCGAGTCGACGCGGAACGATCCGTTTCACACTGGCCGTGCGTCGCGATATCGATCACACGTGTTCGTGTTACGCAAAAGGTGACGAGACCAGGCGAAAGGGCGACCTCTGCGCCCTCGTCAGTCGTCCGCGAGATTGTGTGAGAGGGAGAGAGAGGGAAGGAGGGAAGGAGAGAGAGAGAGAGAGAGACTCTGTATTTCGGGTTCGCGAACGGCTCGCGTTGTTTCGCGCCATTTGCGTGCGTATTTCGTCGAAAATATTTTAAAATATAAGGTAATGATCATAATTATAGGTCGTTTCAGGTTAGAGTAACTTTCCTTCATTCTTGTAAAGAGGGCGGCCAAGTTTTGCCTGCTTTTGGTACCCTCGATAAATCTTTTTTGCATACAATTAAAGACCATATCAAAATATGTAACTCTGTAATCTGATCCTTTTACCGTCCTTAAAAAAAATGGCCCAAAAGAGTTTTAATTTCGATGCTACAAAATATTGACTTAACTTACTCTGTTATCATCAATCATTAACTATTAATGAATAATCCTTTCTTCACTAAAACTATTCCAGGGACTGGCAAGCTTGCCCTTGACCGAGCCTTATTGTCGCGAGCCTCATTGGAGGCATCCACGTCAGCGTCAATTCATAACCTATTCGCGAAATTTCATTTAGCGATTTAGGATGTGCCTATTTTGACTATACCCGAGCCCTACGAAGCCACGTCTATTTTGGAGCATCCACGTCAACAGCGATTCATGGCCTATTCATGAAATTCTATTCAGAATTAGCCTATCTCAGCCGTATCTGGGCCCTATGAAGGCACACGGGCCCGTCGCGATTAATTTCTAGCCGAATGGAATTACAGAAAACAACACCTCGCGACTAGAGTTCTTTCGTGGGGGGGTTATTCAGATTCGGTCGTTGAAATCGCGTTCTCGAGGCCGCTCGTCGGGCATGATCGATGGGGACGGCAGTCCGCGGGCGATTCGCCACTCGCTGTTTAATTTGTCAGCCGACCCGTCCTTTCTACACCAGTCGGCGCGATCTTACTTGCGTTTTTCAAACAGGCTGGCCCGCGGTGGCGCGACGCGCCGACGCGACATGCAGCGGTAACGAGGAAATATCGTCCCACGAATCGATCCGCGGCGTGAAAAGGTCACCGAGAAGGGGTCGTCGCTTGTCGAACGTGGCGGATGCCGTGTCGATTATACCGAGCAATGTGGCCGCATGAATATGCGCCCAAACGAGAAATACCGGGATTTCGCGATGCGCCCGCAGTACTCGGCGAGGTGCACTGAGTCGCGTGCTTGATCGAACTTGAATACGCAAAGCGATACACACTTGTGAAAGGTGATTTCGCAACGACATCGCGCGCGCGTGTATGTGTGTGTGTGTGTGTGTGTGTGTGTGTTTGTGAGTGTGTGCGCGCGCGCGCGCCTCTTTTGTGACAAAATGTATCTCAATTATACGCAATTTACTGTTGTGGAAAATCAGTGCTTCGGAATCAACACCCTTTCCGTGTTGCGCGGGATCTTTTCATTGTCGATTTACGATGTTATAAGTGTCGAATAGCGCGATCTGACTGATAAGGAAATTAATGTTATTCTTATCTCGGTGTCCTCAACTTCGTATCGATAGTCGGAAATGCGCGAAGACTCGGTAAAGATCTATAAACGTGTCTAAAGATCTATCTACGTGTGTACGTGTGTGTATACGTGCTCGCAGCCCACACACATACACATAATATAACATATATACAATATATACGGATATATATAGATACGGGTGTCCGTACACTGCGTCTCATAACTTTTTAATGTCAGATTCCCGATTCGGAGACGGAACTCTCGCGGAGATATCAAAATGTCATAACTTTCAAATAGACAGCGTTCAGCTACGGTGAATTCGGTCGACGAAAATTCGTGCGCTCAGACGAGACGCATCGCGCATATCGCCGATGCACGGTGCACCGCACATTGGTCGAAAAGGAAGTGGAAAAAGCCGTCATCTATCGATCCGTTCGCCGATATATCGATGTGATTCCGCGTGTACAATAATATTGGACTTTCTCTCTCTCTCTCTCTCTCTCTTTCTCTCTTTCTCTCTTCTTTCGGCGTATTATGATTCACAAGGGGAAGCGATTACCCGCGCGTAGATGAACACACGCAATGTTGCTCTAGTTTAATATTCGATACAACGTGTCGCGTGTATGAGCGTGAAAAATGATTCGATTTCCGGAGACACAGAGGAATCCACGCCGGGGGAATCGCGACGGTAAATTGCACGACGCAAAGACCTGAATTATTGGGGGATCTAATTAAAGTCGCCGATAAAGTTGGCAAGTTTAATTTAGTTGGTTCCTCCGGCCGTCATTTGATTGCCATTAGCGTGTGTAAATTGCTATTTTGACTGGCCGCTCCAAGTTCTGCAAATTTTATCGCTGCGTGCTCAAGGAACTCGCCGATCACGCTACAGCGGCGTGTGTTAGTTACGGTGTCAGATGTTTGTTCAATGCTTCGAGAACACCACCGTCTCTTTAAAGGATTCGATTTCCATTACTCCTCTCCCTTCCCCCTGCAGGTACGCCCGACGACACGTCGCGATCTTTTCAATTGTTAATTCTCTACTGCCCCCAGTGTGACTCTGAAGTCATAATCCAGTTTCATTATTACTTATCTCCAATATGAATGTTGTTCCTGAGACCTGTGAATGTTATTCTTTGACTGATGTAACGTGAAACAATAAACTGCCTGTTTCAGTATATCGGCGGCGATAGTAACTGTCCAATTTCACTTTTACTTTTCTAATTTGCCATTTTACTTCTCTAACTTCTCATTTTTCCAAAGTAGATTTGTGATTCTAAGATGACGAACCTACATTGGGAAAATGAAAAAGAAGAGAAAAGTAAAACGTCACCTTACATGTGTCGAGTACTTTAGATTTTAAACATCCTATATACATGAGGCGTTGTTTAAACGTGAGAAATTAATTTGGGCAGCGGAGGGTTAAATTTATTTACGCGCTGCGCGATACCGTATCGCCGGGCTCATGCGATTTCTTCGCACATGAGTAACGTCTGTGTCCCGGAGTGGCGGTGGGACGGATTGCGAATCCGCGGCACAACAGTGTGCGCGGCGTGTAACTCCCATTTCGTCCACATCAGCGTGTGTACGTGTGTGTCGCGCGCGATACACCGCGGCGATATACGGACGGGATTGTCGCGGCCCTAAAAAAACAGTCGGAGACTTAATTCTCCTTTTTATCTCCATCCCTCCCCCGCCCTTTCCCCGCTTTTCTTCCCGGTTCACCACGTTAGACCCCCGGTTACGGCTCTTTTCCGAAATAGATTGTTATACCGTGTACGTAGCGCTGGGCCAGCCCGGCTGCTCTCTATCCGCGTATCTATACGGAAGGGCTTTAATACCGGGACCATTTTCTCGCTCGCCCGTCTATACGTCTAAGCGTCCTATGATACCGTAGCGCATATGACAATTTAAGCATCTGGGTCAGATAGGCACACACACGCGGTTCTCTACGTCCCTTTCTCTCTCTCCCTCTCTCTCTCTCTCTCTCTCTTTCGCTGTCGCACTTGGGCATGATCATTCCATCACGGCGCAAATATTGAATTTGCATGGTCGTCTCGTTTCTGCAATGCAGATGTATCCGGCCGGAATGTGTGTATGTGTCGGCGCTAGCCGCTCGTACATACACGCGTCGTGTACGGCGGCGGCGGCACCCGCCGTTTATTGCTTTCCTCGCGATGGATCCGTAGTACTACTACCCCCTATTGTATCAACTCCCGCCGTCTAATGAAATCTGATTCGCGAAAACGAATTTCCCGCCGCGGCGGAAAATATTATCACCGCCGGATGATTCCGCGGAGTCGTGTTTCCCGACTTCCAGATAGCGGTGTCGGATATCGATACCTTTTCGATACCACCCGGCGAGTAAGTATCGATGTCATAAATTCGGATTTGCGAAACCTAATACTCCCTCCTGCAGAAAGACGCGCGCCAATAAACGTTACATCGTTATCCCGAAACTGCACGATGTCATCCCTCTTTTTCTCTTTCCTGCTCTTCCCTCTCCCCCCCCCCCTCCTCTCTCTTTGTCTCTGTCTCCTTTCTCATATCGGGCTCTTCATAGCGTGAAAAGTCGCCCGCGTAGATACGTCTCGTTCGAGAACTCGCGTTGACTTTCCATTTGGAGCTTTGAAGAATTAAGTGCTTCCGCCCCTTTCCCTCTCCCAGCTTACCTTCGGCACCGCGAGCGCATTCGACTTGAATGATACCGAAGTTGGATAAGATATATAACGGAACTGCCAAGAGTCACAAGAGAGAGCGAGAGAGAGAGAGAGAAAGATAGAGAACTAAGACAAAGCGGAAAAAGCAGGCGCCATAATGCGCGCGCACTGCGCGCTCTTGACATACATATTCCGTGTCTTTGAAAATATATTTTCATATTACGACGGAAATATGAGACCTCCGAGGATTGCCGACGTAAAAGCTCGTCCGTGACGCGCGCACACGCGCGCCCCCGCCTTTGAGTAGGAATTTTTGTATCATCACGAGGATACTGTCCCCCGCGTGTGCGTTTGCGCTCGCGAAACGACGTTCTCCAGGTTGAGATTGTGGCGGTATCCGCGCACACACACACGCAGACATTCGTTCTCGCGAGCACCGATCCCCGGATTATGGCGATTGTGCTGTCGTTACGTCGGCGAAATCGACTGTGGCGCCGACGTGGACGACGACGTATTCGATACTCGCGGTCCATGTAGCGGGATGCGATGTAAGGACTTCTCCATATGGAGTTACCGCGGCCCGAGAGAACGCCGACGTCGAGTGATCCCGAAATTCCGGGCGTTCTAACTAATCCTCGCGAGCGTCGCGGCGCTGAAGGTTTTACCAGGTCGAAGCCGCCCGGAACAAATTGGATAATCTGGATATACCGGATTTGGACGACAGAGGGACAGAGAGAAAGAGAGAAAGATAAGGACGGATAAAGTCGTGTAATTCGAGCAGCTCACGACGCGCAATGATCGCACCTCACGTTCTACGACGATTCGTTGATCTCGTTTTTCTAAGACGCGTTCGCCGCATCGCCGAACATCGATGAGGTCGATACCGCAAATTTATCATACCCACGTCACGTACATGTTGCATCAACATATTGGTCAGACGGGTATATGACAGGTTGCTTACTCGCTTACTCTGGCAGGTGCCGGCTAAGGCTTGGGGGTATACTTTGTAAAGCGGTTTATACTCATTTTTGCTATTAAAGGAAGCGTGAAAAAGCGTTACAAATCGTTCTACCCGTCATACTGACCTGTACGTTGACGCAACACCTTCTACATGCATACATACGCAGAATGTCCGACAATTCGCTATGGTGCCGCGAGCTGCAGGTAGAACACATCAATCTGAACAGAAAAGTCCTTTACTATTTTTCGAACAACCACATGATTTCGGGATATTAATGAAGAAAGATTGTGCGAACCAGAGCGCGCCATGTTGTGGTACGAGCTAGTGTTCCTGGAAGATAGAATTTGGCCATTTGCCTTTCAAGATGGCGTGTTGGGGATTACTCGTGTCGGCAAAATGCGTTGCGAGTATCAAAAGTAAAGCGTGCTCCAAGTTTGTTCATCATTTTGTGCTGTGATTGTAATAAAAACTTTGGTTAGGTTAAGTAGCTCTTATTATCGCAAACGCCATGTAATAAAGGTTAGTATATAATCAATGGGAACTTGCTACAATTTTGTCATTAAACCATTCCTCTGCACAATAATTTTCATCTTATTTGTGGTATTTTAAATCAACTTTTTTTAAATCTATATATGATTCCTTTGCACTACGATTAGTTCCGCCATTTTGGGGGACTTGCGAACTGAATCAATATGAAAAAGGATCAATATGAAAGAAGAATAGCCAGTGATTCTATCATCTAGGGACTTTAGGACGAGCGCTGGGGGTGCGACATCTAATCGAAAGTGGCTGAAACTATTAAGGCTCGTCTACAGTACGCGGAGTAAACTAATTTGGAGTAAGAAATAAAAATCATTTATTTCGCTTACGCCCTTATACTGTGGCCAGAAGTGTTTCTTTTGCAAATAAACTGAATAAATTATTCTTATTTCTCACTCCAACTCACGCCGAGCTTATTCCGTATATGGACGAGTCTTTAGATGGATATCGGCTGACAACTGAGAGCGATAACGATACGAGCAGCGCATAGACAATTGTTTCTCGACGTGTAGCGAGCGTGTTGTGCGCGTGTCGTCAAAAGAAAAAAAACGATCACAAGTCTGCAAAGCTCGTCCTACATCGCGTGCTCCGGTTTTGGCCAATATTTTTCCATTAATATCTCGAAATTTCACGTGGTCGTTTGAGAAATGGCAGAGGACTTGCCGATGTTCAGGCCGATGTGTTCTATCTGCACACCGCAGTAATCCATAACGAATTGTCGCGGACACCCTGTACATACATATATATATATATATATATATATATATATATATATATATATATATA
>NW_022639499.1:1767130-1767521 GCF_010583005.1 Odontomachus brunneus
ATATATATATATATATATATATATATATATATATATATATATATATATACATATATATGCACACGTCCGCGGTGACTCCGTAGCGAGGGGATCGATCGCTCGGTGATGCGATAGGTGCCAACGGATCAGGTCAACATCGCCGGGACTGAACGTTTTCTGATACATTAACGGCGATACTTGGCGAGGACAAACAGAAATCGTACGTCGGCGTGCGCCACTTGGCTTGTCACGTCCATTAGTCAATTAATCCCGATAGGGAGGCGAACGTATTCATTACAATCGATCCCGCCGCGTTACAGTCCATTTCGAGCGCGCCGGTCCGCTGCCGGGTGACAGAGAGAGAGAGAGAGAGAGAGAGAGAGAGAGAGAGAGAGAGAGAGAGAGAGAGAGA
>NW_022639499.1:1767544-1776802 GCF_010583005.1 Odontomachus brunneus
AGAGAGAGAGAGAGAGAGAGAGAGAGAGAGAGAGGCAGGGAGGGAGAGAGATTGTTTTCGCCCCCGTGCTGCGGCGTCTTGTGAATTTTCGTCCACGAGGTTATACCGCTGTTCGCAGTGCATCAGAGAAGCACACTGTACCGGCGTACACACAGCATTATACACTTGTATATGCAACGGCGCACATAGGCAATGTTGATTGTTGCGTGAGCATACAATGCGGCGCGTTACAACAGTTGGTTGTGTCCTGGAAAGGGGGAACGTTTGACAGTCTTCGGCATCCCGTGAATACTGATACGAACAAACAGGGCCGCCAAGTAGATTTTGCGATAATAATCCGATTTTCTCGAAGAATGCGCATTGTTGGCGCGAGAACAAGTACAAACGCGACGATCCTTTGGAGTCGATTGTTTGTTAACATCGTGAATGAGATACGAGGGAGAGGCTGTGAGAAGAAGATTGATAAATAGAGAGAGGGAGAAATACATATGGCCGGAGAGCATGTGGAAGAGAAATAGGTAGAGGGAATGAGAGAGATATGAGAGAGAGAGAGAGAGAGAGAGAGAGAGAGAGAGAGAAACGCAGTACGAATTGAGGGAAAGGAAAAATAAATATCCGGGTGTTTTTATGATTATCACAATATGAGACAATCGATGGTGGAAACTTTGAAATTTTTTTAACACGTTCACTATATTAACGTCGCATGCATATGTGAAAAAATGTGTAAAATTTTTGTCTCACGTTCACGTATTATTAAACCAAGTCTGTTTTACGCAATTACGTGAAAAAAAAAATATGAAGTCTATGGGGAGCGCCCTCCAAATAAACCGTGACAGCAAACGTGATAATTACATTTATGAAGCGAATACATTGTATTGAATTAATCATTACATTCACATCGTACAATAATGTGAATTTTTCACGCGACAAGAAATTTACTAAAAGTTACACTCGGATTTTCGTATTACGTTTCATATGATATATTGTTTTGAGCAAATTTTGGGCAATTCTCTCAGGATATAACTCTATTTTTCGCCATTCTGTGCGATAAATATGAGTGTTATATGATTCACTCATTCATACGAACCACTCGCAAGAGATACGACCTTTACAAATCGATTGGTAGAGTTGCAGCCAAATTTACGTACCTCTCTATCTGTCCAGATAGATCTTCATAATCATCACGAGGTGAGGTCATCGACGATGGGAACTTCACAATTTTAATTATATATACGAGATGAATATGTTACATTGAATGAATCATTAAATTTATGTATCATACAATAATATAAATTTTGTGAATTTATATTAATGCAACAATTTATATTAATGCAGTTACAAATTTACTAAAAGTTACACTCGAATTTTCAAATTAGATTTCGCACGATAAATTGTTTCGAGCGAATTTTGATTATTCTCTCAAGATTTCCTTTTCATATCTCCATTTCGCCATTTCTGTGATAAGGGCCGGTTGTTCCAACTTCTTGGTAATTTAACTGGTAATTAAATCACATATCTATCTTTAGGGTAACTGGTAATTATATCACATATCATATGAAACGTAATACGAAAATCCGAGTGTAACTTTTAGTAAATTTCTTGTCGCGTGAAAAATTCACATTATTGTACGATGTAAATGTAATGATTAATTCAATACAATGTATTCGCTTCATAAATGTAATTATCACGTTTGCTGTCACGGTTTATTTGGAGGGCGCTCCCCATAGACTTCATATTTTTTTTTTTTCACGTAATTGCGTAAAACCTAAGTTAAAGAAAAAACAGAAACAGATATGTTGAACAGATAAGAATATATATGATTTGACTACTTAATTTATTATTCGACTAGTTAACTTACCAAGAAGTTGGGAACTACCCGCCCTAAATGTCATATGAGTAAATATGTGAATGTCACAAACCGTATAAATCATTCACAAGAGATGCAATCTTCACAAATCGACTGACCAAATTTACACACACCTGTCCGTATGAGCCACGTTGTGGGCTTGACCACAAGCTGTGAATCTCTTTCGGGAGGATCTTAAAATCGCCGGGCCAGAATAATGTCTGCCGAATCGTCGGGATCAAGCCGGGCCATAATTAATTGAGTCACGATAAAGCGTAAATGGATGAAACTCGTGTCTCCAAGTTGAACTTCATTATGTAAGACTAATGCGCCCCCGTAACTTCGCGCCGGCCCGTCGCGCCCTGTTTTTACGTGACAAATATTCGTTCCATTTCGCGACGGCCGGGTCGATTTCGTCGTGTGACTTCGGATGTGTTAGCACAGCCGTTGCGGAGTTAAGGAACTACTAATGGCTTCGTTAATACCGACCGAATCGACGATGGAATAAGGCTTAAATTCGAGCCCGCACGGTCCCTGTGGTATAATCTCGACCTTCTCTCCGTGGATCGAAGGTTAAGCCTCTCTTCCACTCCATCCCCAGAGCCAATCAAAAATTAGGTTGCATCTATCTACATGACCTGCGCGCGCTGCACAAGCGCGAAGGTTGCACTATTTGCGTTAGAATATACATAACGTTTCGACAGGGTTGCCACGCAAATAGAGTCTGTCGGAAAGTTATCCCGCATCACTCACGCACTCCTACTAATTAATAAATTTCTTCCTCGCTTTCGATTGAGTCGCGAGGAAAAAGCTCTTAACATCAACCGCGAATACAATGACCTGATTTCTGAGTGTTGTTGGTTAATTTCTGAGCGAGAAAGAGAAAGACAGAGAGAGAGAAGCAGAGAAGCATAATTTATTGGGCGTTTCTATACATATTTTCTTAAGCGCCTGAAGAATATACATATTTTGCACAAGTTTCTGTGAACATAATTAATTTACCTGATTTCGTCTGATTTGATTGTCACAGAGATGCTCCAATGGTGAAGGAGATATAATGATCAATTTTCAAATGTCCACAAATTCTGAAATTGAGATGAAATAGAAATAAAAATCATTTAATTTTCAAATAGAATAAGAGAAAGAGAGAGAGAGAGAGAGAGAGAGAGGGGTGAGAGGGAGAGAAAAGAAATGCAATATTTACATCGGTAAATTCGCGGCGACCAGACGGTAAAAGATCAAATTGAAACTCATGAAAGAATCTGTGTTTGAGATAAAGTGCGCTATTGCTGGAACACAGTCCTGAACACACGCATACAGGCGGGCAGAGCATACCGCGGTTACAAATCCGATTCCATTCCGCAAATCCGTCGCATGGCGCTCAAAATGTGAGAATGTCGTATGGCAAAATGGCAATCCAATAAAACGAAAGAGTCGTGCGATGATGTTTCTGTGTTACGGATAAAATGATCAAATTGTCGGCTTTTTCGAATTTAAACGCGGATGTGCGGCGCGTGAAAGGGCCCAGAATGTGAAGGGTATTTAACTTGTGCTTATCCTTTTGTCGTTTTTCGCGCTTCACCAAGAGAACATTCGCGATGCTGCGTTCGCGTGATTACCGAATAGGGAAAAAGAATCCGATCGAACGCACGTATCGGAGTGAAAAGAAAGTACACCCTTACAAACATGTGCGCTGTGCGACGCGGAGAATAATTTTCCATCATTTCTCACACAGATGATATTAAACCGAAAGAGGAAAAAATAAAGAAGAGGAAAAAGAGAGAAAGACAGAGAGAGAGAGAGAGAGAAACACACGCGATATACACACACACACACACACGCAGATAGACACGCGCGCGCGTGTTCTTGAAATACAGCGCGGGTAAATGGAGCGGATGTAGAAAATTGATTCCCGCATTCTTGATTCCGCGGCACCCTCATCACTCTTATCCGGCGCGGTGTCAGCTGCAGCGTGACGAAATATTTTCCGACTTTGTCGAAGTATCGAAAATCGCGATAACCAGTGAATACATCCCATATTCGTGTGTACACGGGCGTAGGGCTATATTTAGATAGCCGTGCGACCGAACAAGCACACACGGCGTGTATATAGCGCCGCCGTGTGCATCGTGTGTTTGCATATGTGTACACACCGCGCCGGTTACGTGTGTCCGTGCATGTGTCAACGTTCCCAGAAACACGTTACACTGACCCAGGGGACTCGTATCTTTGATACTGGGTCATCCCATGACAAATTGATCGGTGACGTTGCGCCGTTGAGCTTCGGCGCGAGTCTTCCACGCCCGAGCGAGGAAGATCCTTTCGAGGGACATGTACAGCGGCGGATTACCCGCTAGGCATGCGATAGGCCTTTCGCTTGGGCTCCTCTCTCTCTCTCTGTTTCGCTCTCTTTCTATCTAGCTCTCTATCTACCAGGGAAATTCGAAGTAGTGTTGACGGAAATACTATACGCGACGTAGAGAGCTGCCTACAAGGAGATGTTGCTCTCGGCTCTCGCGACGCCGCCTTGTGACGATGGTGAATCACGCGATGGAATACACGCGATATACACACAGAGTGCGTCAATAACTGTCTTGTCAACAACTATCATCACCTTGAATATCTCTGAGGCGGAAAACCAAGCTGACCCCTAAACGGATGCCACACTTGAAAATTTCACCGGCGAAATACCAACTCTTTCCCGCAGAGTCGTATCGGTTGCATAGGATTACAAATGCTTTCGCAAGTGCTTTATCAAGTGTACAATCATGAATTGGAGCGTTGCTCGATGTGCGACGGAAACGATAAAAAATTTTAATTTCGAGCTGTCAGTTGGCGTAAATACTTTACTCGATATAAAAGTTCTACAGGCTTGTATGTACTGCGCGCGTATTTGCTCCGTTAATTAAAATTTCAACGAGCATTTCCGTATCTTCACAACTGAATTGGGAAGCTCAAAAATGTATAAAGGTTGCAGAAAGATTTTCATACATATGTAAAGTGGAAATGTTGTCTAAAAGCAGCCATGACATTAACTGTCCATGTTGTACAAGAGATTACTTTCCGAAAACAAGAAAGCTGTCACATAAAAATGTTCTCGTGAAAGTTAAAAGTGACTAGAAATATTTCCGGAGATAAATCTCAATTAAAGAAAATCGTATTGCTGATATACATATGTCTCTTGCTTTCCTGTTTCATATAACATGGAGAGCTATATTAACATCACAGCTTCTATACAATGTTAACACTTTTTCCGGAATAGACGACACGAATATATAGATGCATTGTGGTGATCGAGATTTTCGACTGATGGAAAAAATGTTACAGCTATTTCGACGCAGTGTGTATGTACTCTCTTAAAGTGAATCAGTGAATAGTCACTGATATCAGTTATAAGTATAGCACTGAGCACTGAAAGTGCAACACTTATAACTGCAAATCAGTGCATATTCACTGTTTTCAGTAATTTTTCACTGATTCATTTTAAGAGAGCACGAAAAGGATAATATGATCGTGTTAGCGACGATCGCCTCTACCTTATCGACATTTTTGTGGTTCGTCATCCACTTCGGCATCTTCTTAAGATCTTCGAAGCCACTCTCCCAGAAAGAATCACCATAATAAGTTTTTCTTTTCTAAGTAGAGCAGCTACGAAAATCTGGGGATCACCTTTGTTTCTTGCTTCAAAGATTCAAGATGGCAACGATGGTTATTGACTCAGTATGTGCGTGAATTCCATCGGCATATACAAGGTGTCGTATCGTAGAGCTAATATATAGGATAGGTCGGACGAAAACGACTTCATTGTACTAAATTAACCTTAGATTACTAATATTCGATAATACATTTTACATTTTCTTGTTAAGCACAGTTTCACTATTCTTTCTCCTTATCAATTTCCTGTTGCTCAACAGGAAGATTCTGAGAGCAAACAAAAATGTTAGTAGTCTACAGTTAAAAGTTAAAAGGTGGCCGAGAAAAGTCCCATGTGAAGGTTAAAGGAGGGACTTTTAGGCGATTTGGGGCCTCTAGGTGAACGCAAATTTCCTGTTTTTTCCTTCGTATTTTTTCGCGTAGAATTAAAAAAATCGACCTTAAAATTACGCCAAATAAAGGGAAAAATAGTTATAGACATTTAAACGTTGATTTTCCTTGAAAATCATGCGTTTTCCAACACTGCTATCTTAAATACCTTTGACGTTTTTAGAGGTGCTAAATCTCACGTTACATAGGAAACTTATTTTCTCAAAACTTGATAATGATATGAGAATATACTCTAAACAGCAGAGAAAAAGCAGCAGTCAATTAAAAAAAATATTAACGTTCAAAATATGATTTTGTAATCCAGCGTTTTCAGAATTATAAAGGCATTAAATGAATTATAAAGGCAGTAAATGAAAAATTCTGATGTCTTATTAATTCTTTTACTTTTTGAAATTCAATGTCATCATAAAATTATATCACAAAAACATCAGCAGCCCACTGATGATTGTGAACCAAGTGAATTCTAACGATTCTTGAGCACTTGATTTGTTTTTACCAACTTTTACTTGATAAAAACAAATCATCCTGTATAATCCTGAAAAAGCTGGACTACAAAATCATTTTTGTACTATTTTGATAGTTAATATTTTTTTAATTGACTGCTGCTTAGAGTATATTCTCATATCATTATCAAGTTTTGAAGAGATAAGTCTCCTATGTAACATGACATTTAGCACCTTTAAAAAGGTATTTAAGATGACAGTGTTGGAAAATGCATGATTTTCAGGAAAAATCAACGTTTAAATGTCTATTTTTCCCTTTACTTGGCGTAATTTTAAGGTTGATTTTTTAATTCTACGGGAAAAAATATGAAGGAAAAAATAGGAAATTTGCGTTCACCTAGCGATTCCCAAATCGCCTAAAAGTCATACTCTCCTTTGTGCAACCGAGAAACAACGGACAAAAGAAAGAAGGAATACGCGATATTTTATGACCTGTCCGCTTTTAGCGCAACTGTCTATGTGGCGCGTTATTATTTATAACGGAGCAATAATTTACGTAATCGGATTCTCGACAGTGGATTTGACAAGCGTGCCGCTCGTGTGTTGAAACTAAAATATCGGAAATTACCGGTCAAGCACCTATTACGCTCTTCTACAACAATCAATAATTGATCCCAAATGCGCGAGACAGAGAACGCCTCATGTTCCTTCTTTCATTCCCCTTTCTTTCTTTCTTCATAGCGTGCATTATCGGCGTCTACGCGTATATTTACCGTCGCGACGTCTACTTCTACGTGCAACCTTTCGGGAAGGGCGTCCCTCGCGTAAATGCCGGGCACGATTGGGGAAAAATTGAGCCGGCGCGCGGACGGAGAGCACGGAATAATGTGCGGTAACGTCGTGAAAAATTGATCTCGAAGGTCAAATCGGTTCGATCGATTCGACGCGACGCGATGTGCCGAGCGAAAGTGCGAGAGAAAGAGAGGGAGGAAGAGAGAGACAGAGAGAGGCAGAAAGAGAGACAGATAGACAGACAGACGGACGTTTTCGGAGCGTTAAAATTTCGAGCGTCGTCGCA
This sequence comes from Odontomachus brunneus, assembly GCF_010583005.1. Taxonomy (NCBI): domain Eukaryota; kingdom Metazoa; phylum Arthropoda; class Insecta; order Hymenoptera; family Formicidae; genus Odontomachus; species Odontomachus brunneus. Next base: position 1,774,956 of record NW_022639499.1, read on the forward strand.
ACGTGACGTCCGACAAGCGAGCTGATACGACGCGACGCCCCGTCTCTCGATTAGCGACTTTATTTAAATTTAAACGCAGCGGTGGGCGCGCCGCTGTGTGTGCGCTCCAGTGATTATCGCGACATTCGCTAGTAATTGCTCGGGCGACACCGCAATTGATTGCTTTACGCTTCTGTCGGCGTGTTCTATTTTATCGGGCCGTGGTATAATCTATGCCTAGCGCGTGTGCGTACGACATCGGCGGCCGTTTGGTTCGGGCTCGCCCGGAAATTTCAACACTCTCCTAGCCTCTCTTTCCCACTCTCTCTCTCTTTCTCTCTCTCTCTCTCTCTCTCTCTCTCTCTCTCTCTCTCTCTCTCTCTCTCTCTCTCTCTCTCTCTCTCTCTCTCTCTCTCTCTCTCTCTCTCTCTCTCTCTCTCTCTCTCTCTCTCTCTCTCTCTCTCTCTCTCTCTCTCTCTCTCTCTCTCTCTCTCTCTCTCTCTCTCTCTCTCTCTCTCTCTCTCTCTCTCTCTCTCTCTCTCTCTCTCTCTCTCTCTCTCTCTCTCTCTCTCTCTCTCTCTCTCTCTCTCTCTCTCTCTCTCTCTCTCTCTCTCTCTCTCTCTCTCTCTCTCTCTCTCTCTCTCTCTCTCTCTCTCTCTCTCTCTCTCTCTCTCTCTCTCTCTCTCTCTCTCTCTCTCTCTCTCTCTCTCTCTCTCTCTCTCTCTCTCTCTCTCTCTCTCTCTCTCTCTCTCTCTCTCTCTCTCTCTCTCTCTCTCTCTTTCTTTTCTCTCTCGCGGATGATAAAAAGCAAATGGGCGTGATAGAGGCCGTTGACGTTTACGCGCTCGCGCGAGGGCGTGCGACATTTTCGTGATATACGTAGTACATGTAAAATCACTGTGGTAAAACCGCCTGGGACGTATCCCATCCAATTGCGACATGACCCAATTCCGTTTCGTAAGCTCGTGGCGTGCCTTGTCACGGACGTCACGAAATATGATAAATGTTTTCCAAGTAAATGAGTAAATTGCATTCGATACGGATTTATTTTAACTCCCGCGCGAATTACACGCCAAAGAGGACGAGGAAATCCGCCCCGCCCGTCCCTACCTCCTCTCATCGCACGTTTGTGATGAGTGACGAGAGAGACTGAGGTCCGACGGGGGAGACACGCTGAAAAACGGCGAATTCAGAAGGGGGAAAATGTCGGCGTTACACATCGTACGACATTTTCACGACGACATTGCCTCCTCGTAACGTCGCCGTCGTTAACGCGCCGAAAGGAAATACTAATATTGCCCGCATCCATCGAAGGACGGAAGAAAGGCTTAACGAGCATCAAGAAGCGCGCTTTGTCAGGCCGCTTACGGTCGCGAAATTGTTCCAAGCGTTGTAACGCACCGCGCGGAGCCGCGACGCATCCTCCGTCGTCTTCGTCGACGTCGCCGGAGCGATGACGGCGGCGGCGACGGAGGAGGAGGAGGAGGAGGAGGAGGAGGAAGACGTCGAGGTCGGGCCGAATACGCGGCACAAGCGCAATTATTATTACGCTCGTTACTCGTATATTCCATTCAAAGCATTCTGGGCGGCAGCGACTGCCGGCGGTTATTATCCTATTGAGCTCGTAAGAAGCAGCCCGCGCGCGATGTCGTACGAGCGCGTCTTACGACATCCTCTATCTGCTAACCAACGGAACAGGGCGCGATAAGAAACGCTTAGCTCGTATAGCGTACGGTCGAACTTCATTTCTTCGAGAAACAACACGACGGAGACAGAGTAAGGGGACGAGAGAAAGAGACAGACAGAGAGACAGAGGAAGTGGTGAAGAGAGAGACTGTGATGAAGAGACAAGAGAGTGAGGAATAAGG
>NW_022639499.1:1776857-1836038 GCF_010583005.1 Odontomachus brunneus
AGAGAGAGAGAGAGAGAGAGAGAGAGAGAGAGAGAGAGAGCAAGTATAACGTACGGCTTCGACGATAACGGAGAGCGACGTGGAGGCGCCGCGTCTGTGCGAGAACCGCGAGTCCGACAAGACATACGAGAACGATACATCGTTTTCAAGAATCTCTCCTCGAGCGATTTTCAGTTCTATCGATCATTTCACCGACGACGAATAAGAACATAGGAAACGTAGATAGATGACGGAGTAGCGGCGCGGAGAAGTAACGATGGCAGAAGAAAATGCGAGAGGAGGGAGGTAGGAGGGGGAGAAGAGGGGAAGAGAGGGGAGCGGGAACGGACCGGATAGACTTTCACAATTATCACGATATGAGACAAAATCAATGATGGAAGCTTTACGAACTTTTTTGGCCCTGCTCTGGCATACCGTTGGGTCATTTTCGACCCCAACGCTGATTTTTAATTCCGAATTACCCGCAAACTAGTGACACAAGGGCTTTCGGTTCGCGCGTTGAAAAAAGTTATAATTAGTAGAAATATGAGGTTTAAATAGGGCTGAGCCCTTTCAGCCGCCTGACAAATAACAAAGGGCCAAACTTGCTACGGAGTCGTTTTTGATCGCGTTGGATTAAAGTATTAAGGTGTAAAATAAAGATGACTTTACATTACATTTCGGTTCTTTATACTAAACGTAACATATACGAAAAGTTTTATATGGGTGGCTTATTTATTTCTGACTACATTATACGTGATATATTATCACGATTTCCATATCGTCAAATTCTAATTATGGAAAAAAAGAGATTCGGCTAATATTTGTAATAATTTTAAAAATAAAATCAGCATTATATATAATATATTAATACAGCAAAAACTTCAAATTCTTAATAATTCTACTTGCTTCCTGCTTGAAAAAAAAATTATATATCGTATGCTCAAATAATTATATATTCTAATTATAAATTGTGTTCAAAATTTAATAAGAAAATAATGTGTTGTGTTCAAAATTTAATAAGAAAATAATGTGTTGTGTTCAAAATTTAATAAGAAAATAATTTTCTCTTGGTCATTGTTTACAGTAATTATTTCTTCACGTGATTATATAGTTACAAGTACCAAACATTTTTCTGCCGGTACAAATCGACCAGCAAAGTTGCTGCCAAGGTTATGCGGACTCATCTATCTGGGCGAGCATCGTGTCGTTCGTCTGCTATTAAAAGATCGCAGATAATACGATGTGAGAGCCGCGGCGCTAATTAATTGCGCGACCAGGCCGATTGCTACGCTTTATATGTTCGATTTTGTTGAATAATAATAAGGGTCGCGCGCGCGCCTTAACGAATGCATACCCTTGAACGCTTGTGCACTCTCCATAATTGAGCGTTGAATCTATTTGGTGGCGACTTGCGCGAATGTCGAAAGTATGCGGCATTAGTTACAGGCGCCCGACGGACGAGCGCAAACACTCCTTCCGCGCTCGACAAAATGTTCGATAAAGCGCGCGCATAAATCGCGGCGAGTAACAAAGCGCGAATACAGCAAACAAGCGCGCGCGCGCGCGCACGCAACATATTTATTGCATATACGGCGTGAATTATAAATTGCCGTTAAGTCGGCCGGCGCCGATGTTTAGGCTGACAAGTTAATCAGCTTTTTTTTAATCCTCTTACAACCGTCGCCGAATGGGAGCCGCGGAACGAGAAGAATTCCGTTAAAAAGCGCGCGGCGATCGATTCGCGGGCGAGTACGGGTAATGGAAGGAGCGTTGCTTGACGGCACCGACTGCGAGCGAATTCCTCAATTATTTAGCCGCAAATAAAGATCACCACCGTCGTCCCTCCTCTCGCCCGACGCGATCGAGCCCCTTTAATACTCGTAAAATGCTCCGCGCGATAATTGTTAAGACGCAGTATATTTTCGCTGCAACGACAAAACTACATTGCCGTCGTAAAAAAAAGAAAAAAGAGAGAGAGAGAGAGAGAAAAGCTTCCCTCCTCATAATGGCATATATCCACGTGTGCTCTTGGCGTATACACGTATGCACATGCATGTATTGTCGTGTGTTTGTGTGTGTCTGTGTATAATGCGCTCTTCCACGCCAATACTAAATTGCCGCGCCGGCAATACTTTTATCGCCCCTTTTACGACGCCGACTCTTTACCCTCTGACTTCGTTTTTGAATCCGATGGGACTATAAAGATAAATTAAATAAGACGTCGAAGTAAATGGGCGAGAAACCGCATATAACGGCTTAGAGGATCGTTAAATAACTCTGAGGCACACGAGAGAGGGAAGGGCAGAAGGGGGAAACAAGCCGAAAACTCGAGTAAAGGAGAACGATATTTGTCGCATCCGACTTTGGCTGCGACGTGATCCAATTTTTAGGGACAAAAACTTGTCCCGAAAAACACGTTCATACGCGGAGAGAACATATTGTTACGACTGCTACGACCACATTCTCTATGGTTAAGAAAAAAAATTTATATGAACTCAGGTTAAATACACGAAGTAAATTTTATAATAGAAATTGACATGAAATTCCGTAATAGATCGATATTTCACAGTAATTTTTTATTTTTTTCATTTTATGTGTCATTTATATGTTAGGAACTGAAATGTTCACAAAGAAAACTAGTATGGCTGCTACATTCTCTATGAAGAAAAAAACTTGTATGAATTCAAGCTAAATACATAAAGTGAATTTTATAGTAAAAATTGATATGGGATCTTGTAACAGAAGGAACAGATTGACATTTCGCAGTAATTTATTATTCTTTCGTTTCATATAAGCCGTTTTGATTTTGGAAGCCGAAATGTGCGCGCAGAAAATGGTTGCTATAACCTTATTCTCTATGGCAAAAAAAAATCTAAGTGAATTCAAATTAAATGGATGGAAAGAATTTTATAGTGAAAATTACTGTAGAATTTTGTAGCGCACGAAGTAAATCGATATTACGCAGTAATTTATTATTCTTTCATTTCAAGCTGTTTTTATTTTAAAAACAAAATATGCGCGAAGGAAACTGCTATGATTGCTACAACTATATTCTTCATGAAAAAAAATTCAAATTAAATATATGAAAAGAGTTTTAAAGTAAATGTTACTGCAGAATTTTGTAGCGTGGAATAGATCGACATTTCGCAGCCATTTATTATCCTCTTATTTTTTCACATGTGCTATTTATATTTTATTATATTTTGAAAACAAATGTACGGAGAGAAAATTGTTATGGTTGCTGCAACAGCATTCGCTATGATCGGAAGAAAAATTTAAATAAATCCAAATTAAATACATGAGGAGAATTTTATAACAAAAATCACTATAGGATCTGTAGCACAAAACAGACTGATATATATTCTAGAGAAATTTATTATTCTTTCATTTCATGCAAGCTGTACATTTCAGAAACTGAAATGTGTGCGAAGGAAACTATTATGTTCGCCGCAATCACATGGTGACTCACTTTATTATTAAAAAGAAAACTGAAATTCAAGTCAAATAGAAAATTGCATGAAAAATTGCTATTGTCACATGTGTACGTCTGTACAGCTCTCACAGCCGCGATTCTTATGATATTCAATTAATACGTCCTCAATTATAATTGCCTCAACCGAAAGAATATCGCTGTCTCTTTATGCTGTGATCTGCAGAACGAATATTATGGTTGAGAGATCTCTCTCCTTTGGTTGCGTCATACAGCACTGAGAGATGTCCCGTATATGCACGGCTGCGAAGAAAGCCAACATACTATGGTTTCTGTAACCTTTTGTGTGAATGGACGAGGAACAATAACATTAATATTTCGTCGCGACAACCATATTTAGTCCAATGATATCTTTGGTGTTTCCCTCCGCATACACTAAGTACAAGGATCTGGTTGACGAGATCAAAATTTTATTAAAATGAGATCAACCAAATGTTTGGTAATTGCAAAAAACATTTAATTACATTTAATTAATTAAATTATAATAAAAACATTTGTTTTGTTTTACTTTCTCAGTAATTAGTCATTAAGCAAAGCGAAATAGCGGCAATGAAATTTTTTGGTTGTAATCACCCAACGTTTGGTTAACGCCATTTATACCAAATTTTGGTCTTGTCGACCAGATCCTCTCTTCAGTGTACGTTGCGTAAAATAAATTTTTCAGAATCGAGTTTCTGCGCTTTCTATTCTCGGCGGGAATATCGGAGCAGCGATAATTCTCGAGATCTCCCGCCGCGTCGGAAATAATTAACGTCTCGTGCACTGAGAGAAAAAAATAGTTGGAATAACTATAATTTCACTATATTTTATAGTTCATTTTGGTCTCAAACATATATTTATAGTTCATCTAAACATGAAGATATAGCAGAATAAACAAAGATTTATAATCACCATTTTATTACTCTATGTGTATAGTAAAGCACACTTTAGGAATATAGTTACATGTATCTACATTTGCCAAATATTCCAACTGTATTGACTATATAAAATAGTTAATTTCTCTTACTATTCAATATTTGCTACGTTACTATATTTTTTATTTCAAATAATTATAATTCTTGATAAAATTTTTACATGGGTCAGTTATGGTGACATTTACTATAAAAATGACATTCCTAACTATAATCTTTTTACTATGCCGTTATAGTTCCAAATATCATAAATTTTTTTCTCAGTGTGATGCCTTCTGATCGTCAAATGTCTGTGTGTGTTACAGGAGCGCGAGTCGAAAAATCGAGCGAAGAACAGCGCCATTCATAATTTGCCTGTCGTTGCTGATGGCGACGGGAGCGAAGACAGTGGCGGCTACGAACATGACAAACGCATCGTTCACAGCGTCGACGGCGAAGCCGTTTACAACGACGGAAGTAGTTTATCAGCGATTCGCCATCGAGCCGATGGATCAGACCGCGGTGATTGGCAGCCGGGTGACGCTTCCATGCCGAGTGCTCGATCAGAAGGGGCCCATTCAATGGACTAAAGACGACTTCGGCTTGGGAGCAGTTAGGAATCTCACCGGATACGAGCGATACGCCATGATCGGCAGCGACGAGGAAGGTGAGCGTGCGAGAGAGGACGGATAAGATTATCCCGGAAATTTGATTTCCACGCTTAAATTAACCCGACCGCACAATACGCCCGTCGACACCGACATTATGCAAAATATCACGAGCAGGGGGCGAGGGGCGGGGGAGAAGGGGGCGTGATTTGCGGGCATCGTGCATGTAACTTCCTTCCTTCGCCTAAACATCGCGCGCGGAGAATCCCGCTAACCGCCGCTATCGGGAAAATTGGGAAGACCCTCGCTCGCACGGGATTCACGGTAATTTTCTCGCTCGAGTCAAAAATACGCGGGAATGATTAAATCTCCCGCGAGTCTCTCGGGACTTGAATAAGAGAAACGTCACCGACGCCGTCGGCGGTTGCAGCGCTGCACGGACGAATGATTTACATGTCACTGTCGCACTTTTGCGCTGATCTTCCACAGTTAACGCTCTCTTGTCTTCGCGGACGACGATCGCAGGTAACCGCGCTCGAATGCGCCAATCGACCACTTTTAGACACGCGTGCACTATACTCTATGCAGCCACGTACACAATGATACGCCGTTGGTCCTGTTTACTCGTGCAAATTCAATTTGCCCGCCGCAAGGTATTGATTTTCTGGTGTGTCGAAAAAAAAAAATGCGCACCTCTCTGGCCGGTTATACTCGCGCGGTCTTGCGCGCCGCGACAAAATATTTCGCGTCGCTTGCGTCCCAAATTAATAGTTGTTGCTTGAAACTCGTCTCGAGCGAGACACTTAGGTCGGCATCGATAGTCGTTACTTGAAACTCGTCTCAGAGAAGATATGCTGATATGGATTTAGAGTTAGCTGTGAACTCTTTAGTGGAATCGGATGCGTAATGTCGCGTATATTGCGTGATTCAGATAAAAAAAGAACTCGGATATAACTCTGAATTCGTGTCTGAGTGTCTCACAGTGGGACAAGCTTCGAGTAATGATTATTAACACGGGCCTCGGACTTGAATTCAGAGTTAAATGAGAGTTTTTCAGCTAAAGCGCGATCTCGAGATATTTCGCTTTCAGATGTAGATGTCACACGTATGTAATTTCACTGAGCAACTTGGACAGAACTCTGAATAAAAATTTGAATATCTCGTACACTGAGAGAAAAAATATCTGAAAAACCAAAGATACTTATTTTTCATGAGTATTATATAATAACATATTTATTTAATAAGATTTAACAAGATAACATTTATTTAATAAGATTCTTTTTCTCGAATAGAATTTCTTTCATAGAAAGTTAAATATTTCACAAAAGAAATTGCACTTGCTGAAATTGCACCAAGTTGCACGAAGTTCCTCATAAGCTATGTAGGACTAAACTCAAATTATCGCAAAGTGTCAAGGGACTGAAATCAGAGGGAGGGTGTCCAGGTTTTATGGTAGCATATATTTTCCGCAGATTCCTAGAGAGTAACTGTGTCAAATTTTCTCCAAATAGGTCAAAGGGTTTAGAAGTTAATAGAGAAATATACGAGCAGGCATTCTATTTCATGTACAAGAACATTTAAATTGAAGCACTTGAATATATAAAAAATAATGCAAAATTAAAAGAAATGTTTTAGACGGATGATAGTGCTATTAGTTTGACTCTTTGTCAAAGTAAAATGAAGATCAACTTTATTTTCCTTAACGGAACTCTAATTTTTTTAAACTGTTTGCAGCTCTCCTCAAAACGAGTTTAATGACCACTCAAAGTCAAAGGACGGAAGCAGTGTTTAAACCATTCGTGTCGTCGATAATGCGAAGTGAGAAAGCGCGACGACAAGAACAGGATGAGACGTTTCACTCGAACGAAACGCAGATTTCTTACATGCGCCATACACAAAATACATTGGTCACTTTATGATCCTCTCATCCCATTGATTTCTACTTCGAGAATCTCAACAATAATTGTGTACAACGCGCATCTTTTGTATGTGTGTATGTACGTATGTGTGTGCGTCTATATTGGTTTGTATAGTAAGAAAAATGATTTTCAATTTAATTGAATTTACTTTATTAAATACACGAAATAATGACCATCAACTTTGATACACTTTTCGATATGTTTATTAAAAGATTACTGAACGTTTAACAAAGTGTTCCTGTCAATATCGTGACAAGCATTTCTAACGCTCTTTCAGAGCATTTAACGAATCAGCGTATCATTCTGTGTGCGAGTGAACCGCGTCACTCTACTCTTGTCGTCGCGCTTTCTCATCTCGAACATTATTGACGACGACGATAATGATTTAAATTCTGCTTTCGTCATTCCACCTCCAACGACCTTGAATGTGTGCTCCTGGAAGACGTCGTGAGGAAAGTCTCGAGCGTATGTGTTAAAGAAATTAGGGTTCCATTTGAAAGAACGAAATTAACTTCACTTCACCTTGACACCCCCATTCAAATCCAATAGCATCATCATACGTCCCTTTTGAAACCTCTACAATTTTCATCAGGAATATTGATTTTTATTTTACATTATTTTTTTAACTCTTTGCATTCGAGAAGCGACTCTCAGTCGCCACTTAGTTTTATAGTTTTCCCCCAGACATAGCGAGACTCGCCTTAATTTCGACTAATTGACCTCTTCTGTAATGCATCTGAAAAAATTAGTTCCGTATTTGGAACTAGAAAATATTTGGTATATTAGATTCTTTTTTTTTTTAGTTGACCTTGACACGTGTTTCACTTATGTCAAGTGAGAAAGCTTAAGCGACAATGAAATTTTTTGGTTGCTATTACCAAACATTCGGTTGACCTCGCTTTAACCAAAAATTCGGTCAGGTGGTTTACTAACTACTAACCACTAAATTTTCGTGTCGACAACAAAGTTTCTTTTTCAGTGCGCGCGGACTATTTTAGCTGAGCTCAATACATTGAGGAAAAAATGGGGAAATCCGGGCCTCGAAATGAGTCCGCGGATCACGACAATAGTCTTACGCATAATAACGAAAAATCGCACACGAAACAAATGAACGAACGAAGTGCGTGCACTTCGCAAGACCAATGCTGACAAGCATTGCGAAGCGCATACGCAATGCGGGGTAGTAAAAATCACAGCGCGACAGGCAGCCCTAAAGTACGATACGTAATTTCTCCTGTTCGCGAAAAAAGTACTGCCGACGATCGTAAAATCAGCTCTGCACCTGGCATTTTCGGTCCAAGCCCCGAACGAGCTGTCAGCCTTTATCATTCGTTGCCGAAACACTTCTAGCTTTGACCGTTATCAGAGTGTGATGCAAAAATTTATAACGTCACGTTCTCATGCATTGTGAAAGGAAGAAATAGTCAAATATATCTTGCCAACATTTATTTTTCGCTCTAAATATATTTTTTGGTTTTTCTAACACGAAACTAGTAATGCATGTAAGGTTATTAACATTACAGTGGAATTTAATAAGAAAAATATATTTTTTTACCATAATTTATAATAATTATTTCTCTATGTGTGATTGAGAGAATATTGTAGTAAAAATTACAATACAATTTTAATACTTCGAGAATAAAGTGGCACTGATGAAAATTATAATAAGATAGAATAAAAGTTACTATGAACATAGTAAAAATTATCATGTTAATGGTCATTTTACTATATTTTATTATAATTTTCATAATAGTGCCAGTTTATTCCCGAACCACTAAAATTGTATTGTAAAATTTGACTACAATATTCTCTCCGTGTAGTTACAAATACCAAACATTTTTTCGTCAATGTAGTGAGCTCAGCTAAAATGGCTTGGGCGCGCTAAAAAAAGAACTTTGTTGTTGAAAATTTAATACACCTGACCGAAATTTGATTAGAGCGAATTTGGGATCAACCGAATGTTCGGTAATAGCAACCAAAAAATTTCATTGCCGCTTACGATTTCTCACTTGACAAGTGAAACACATGTCAACTGAAAAAAAAGAATCTAATATACCAAATATTTTCTAGTTCTAAATACGGAACTAATTTCTTCGCAGATTCATTACAGAAGAAGCCAATTGGTCGGAAAAGGTCGAAATTAAGGTGAGCCTCGCTATGTTCGGGGGGGAACTTGCCAGTGTCCCGCTATCAAGACGAGAACGGAGAAGAAAAAAAGCGTATTCATTTCGTACTTCGGACTGAACTTTCGCGACGAGGTCTGCTCTCTTCAGACACGCCATGATTTCCGCGGGAAGCGGATCGCTTTTATCTCGCGCGCTTTAAAACAAAGATGGAACTCGCGCGCTATTCTTGCGTCGACTGTGTTGCATAAAGCCGATACAGCTCACGTTAAAAGCTACCGCGAAGTTAAATTAGTTTCCTAACGAGTTACTAAAAAATGCCGCGTAGCACTCGTAACGCCCGGCGCTACAGGAGTATTTACACGTGTAAACGGTTCCGCGGCATTATACAAAATAGTCGCCGCGATGCGCCGAGTCGCAACGAGATTCTTCATTGTAGAATTTTTAATGCGAAACTTCATACACGTCGGGTTAATTCGGGCCGTAATAGCAAGGGCGGCGGTGGAATAGAGAATTTCGTCCAATCAGTAAATTGTGTCGGCGGCAAATGAAAGGGTGATGCTCGAATAAAGACCGTCGCGATTCGTTCCTGGACTCGGGCGCGCGGACGCGCACGCTGATGATGTTAGCGTTGTCCACGAATAAACTCGAGAGAAAGAGAGAGACAGAAACGCAAATAACAAAGCGCATCCAAATGAAATATTCTTACCACGGGCAGTATATCGCAACGGCCGTGACAAAGGTGGACGGCGAAAAAATTAATCTGCAATTGTTAGGGAAGAGAGTGCGCCGCCACGGCAAATTTTCAGGAACGACGGAAAGGAGTGATTTACGCGTTCGATTTCGCAACAAAAGTACCGGGCGTGTATCTCCACGGAGCAGCAGCGCAGCGTAATAATTTATTCAATTCTGGGAGTAATTCTCCAAGAGAACATAGGCGCGCGCGATATATTCTCAAAATTTCTTCGAGCGCAATCTCACTCAAAGTGGACGAAAATTCGCCTGGATCGATAGCGCGAAAAGACTGCCACTCGAAATTACACAGAAAAAAGTGTCTGACACTGTAGTTGTAACTATAATCACGGAGGAAAATAATTGCTTTAAATTATGGGTCAAGAAAACCTAAGTCAGGTTAGATTCTACTACAATGTTAGTGATAAAAAAACTTTATATATACATGTTATTACTCTACTATTTTACTAGGAAAAATATGCTGAAGGAAAATAACTATAATTTTAGTCGAATAAATCATTTTTTTCTTTCAGTGCATACAAAAGAATATCATTCTACTGCTAAGAAATAAAATCTATTACTCAGTTTATATTGTCTTTTTTTTTTAAGTAATAGCTGTCTGCAACACAAAGACTATTTTCTTGATAATAATCATCAAAAATTTGGGAAAAGCTCGTTATCATTTAGTCAAAATTTATTCTCTTTACAACAATATCGGAAAACTTTATCAAAGAAAAAATTGGCTCGATATAGTGAACAAACTGTGTATGTGTAAATTTTTGTTTGAATTTAATATTCCTGACTGAAACGCTACACTGAGAGAAAAATGATTAATCTATGATTAAAATTATAGTTATTTCTGGCTTCAATCATATTTTTGGTTATTTTAAAACGAGCATGCTATTAGTAACACATAAAATTATTATCACTAACATTATAGTAGGATTTAATAAAAAAAATAATTTTCTTGACTATAATTTATTTATTTTTCCACGTGGTCAGAAATACCAGACATTTTTTTCTCAAAAACTTACTATGGAATTCAGAATGTATTTTGAATAAGTTTAATGCTTATTTGATGAAATTATGATACATTTGTGGATATATAAAACTCATGATACGCTTGAAACAAGTAACATTTACTTGAATGCAATATGTATTCTACCATGTGCAAAAATGAATGTGTCACTCGACCTGTAAAGTGAGTTTTTCATCCACATACGAGGGAACGTTTCAGTCAATTAAAGTGAATTTGTCCAGTGACATTGGAGCACGTCAGATTCGCTTCTCAATTTCGAAAGAAAATGTTTTCCCACGACAATTCGAAATGAAAAGTTCGCTCTGTATGAGCGAAAAGTCACTCGATTCCGAGCGAATGGGTTGTTCCTCTGCTTTTCGTGTGAAATTTCCCTCGAAGGAAATTACAGAGAGCACAAGAGCGCGGCAAAAAACGTTATGTTAAATTCAACACACGTATTTATCCAACCAGTTTATCCACTCTAATTTTGGTGTCAATTTGACACAAGGCAAATACGTAAACAAATTTATTCTGCAAAATATGTCACCAAGAATTCGTACATATATTATGTTGTTTTGACAGTCAGAAGTGACGAATACAAACTCACCGCGGAATAGTTAAAATAACGACAATGGCGACAATATAATTGAATTAACGCACGGATATATCAAAGATTCAACACACAAACAATTCCACGAGTCGATTTCGACGGATCGCGAACACAAAACGTTTTCGCTGTGCACAGTGAAGTAAAATAATACGACAGAGCTAACGTGAAAATTGTGCAGGAGTTGAAAGAAGAAGACAGAAAGCAAAGGGAACGAGGCGAGCAGATGCGAGGCTAAAAGTCTGTTGAGCGATTTTATTCGCCGAGTTTATCTTACGTCTGGTTATGGGCCGAGATTCGATGATCTCACGGGGCGATGAGTTCCTCGAGTGGGATGATTCGACTAAAAGAGACTTTCGATACGGAGGCAGGGGACGACAAAAGAGGAGAATCGCCACTCTACCGGCGCCTCCTCGTCGAGGCCTCTCACGGAGACTCGTGGATATTTAAATTCGCTGGCAAGATAAGCTGACACACCGGCCGCGGAGAGCAGTTGGTAAACGCGACAGCCCGATAAATAGAGTCTACGTCGCTCGAGTGCGCGATCCAAGCAAGACCCAAGCGACGAGGGAAATGCGAGAAAATCAACCGCGAGCTCACAAACCAGCTAAAGTACGAAAAATGAGATCCATTTGCGTGGCGGACAATCGGAGTATGTCGTTGTCACTCAACCGATCTCAATCGGACCGAGCGAATAAGCGAATAAACGAGCGAATAAGGGGAGAAAAATAACGCGACCGAGGAAAAAGCGAGCGCGCAGGAGAGAATGGCTCGAAAGTTGCTCCAATTTCGTTAATGTTATGATCTAGGCGGACATACACCGTGCGCGATAAAGCTCTTCGGGCTTTTACGCGGAGGGGAGGGAGGGGAGACGATGCGGTAGGCGGAGCAGTGCTGGTTTATTTCATCCGCTGTGTCCATTTCAACAACATATACAGGGTGTCTGACACGGATGGCGCGAAGCATGTGTGCGGGTAGATTGGAGGTCAAACTGAATTCCTCTGCCCTTTTTCCAACAACCACGTGAAATTTCGAAATATTAATGAAGGAGGATTGACGCACCAGCTGTATCCTTTCCCTTAACGTACAAAGTTTCACATTTCCATTGTTCGAGAAGTTGCATGATCGCTAAAGTCGCCGAGTTCACGTGCAACTTTTCATGTTTCTGCTTTGAAGAAGAAGTTACATGATCACCAGAGCGCGCGCGATTCCGCGATCTCCACAAGCGCGAGATATCGCGTTGAAAACGTGGCTGCTTCTTAGGGAGAGTTCGCGTCTTGGCAGAAAAGCAGAAAACAGAAAGGCAAAAGCCAATTGGAACCCACACTGGTGGCTAGATAGTAATAGACAGTTTCTGCTCTTCTACCAGCACGAGTTCTAATTGGCTTCTGCTCTTCTGCTGTTATGCAAAGATGTGAATTCTCTCTTAACGATACACGTACTGTTAAGAAACAACACGTATCGTTACTACCGCTTTTCTCTCTCTCTCTCTCTCTCTCTCTCTCTCTCTCTCTCTCTCTCTCTCTCTTCAGCTCTCTCTAATAGCTGCTATCGTTAAGAAGAGTCACGACTTTCAGCTACTTTCGATAAAAGAGCTCATAGCATCGTACGCATTGGTACGCTCCTTCTTACATTAAATTTTACATTATTGTTTGGAAAATGATGGAGGAACCTTTTGTTCAGTACGACTTCGGTATTGATCATGTATCGATCATACACTGAGAAAAAGAAGTGGTTGAGTTGATGAGAACGGAATTTGTTCAAGCAAAACATTTGGTCGTCTGAACAAGTTATATAGTTGCTGTGATAAGAGTTATCAATTATGACTCAATAATCGCGATTTGGTCAGTGATTATATTGAGACAACTTATTGTTGCACTAACGCATAATCTGTTCAATAAATACTTATCCAAACGCTTTTTTCTCAGTGTATCGTTTCTCCTAGCATCAACTCGTGAAAAGTGCAAAGTTTCACGTGAAAATGCTCGCATTTCCATTGCTAGTCAAGTTACATGATCGCTAAAGCCATTGGGTTCACATGAAACTTTTCATTTCCTGCTTTTACAAAAAAGTTATACGATCGCGACCCTATGATCAACCCTATGCATCGGTGCTTTTGGCCATCTCGTGTCGGACACCCTGTAGATTGTCTTTACGCGAGCCCCAGCGCGTATCTTTCCGCGGCCGCTGCATTCGTCATTTAATTCCGCAAAAATCAGCGCGCGGAAAGCGAAACGATCCAACGTTTATTCAATCAAAATTTGTAACGTATTTCGCGAAGCTGTCCCGGCTGTGCGTCGGCATATTGGAACGCCCGTATATATGCGAACGCCGAGTTTATTTTTACTATTTCTATTCGTTTTTCGGTTACAGTATGCTGGGGTAGGATTAGTCGCGGAGTTTGCGAAGATAGACCGATCCCAGCGATATCGTAACGCGCTCTATGTACCATGTACAGGCGATATTCCATTTCCTATGTTCGCGATATGTTAAAAAATATTACACATTGTGTTCGGCAATATTCCTAATCCGCGAAAAAAAGAAAGATATTGTATTACGCTCATGTGGCGGAGTGCTAATAAAAATCGCGTCGCTATATTGATAAGCCGCGTGCCGTATTCCGCCGCGTATCTCCGCGTTATTCGCCGTGAAAATATTTTCCCCGGTCGAATATTTAAAAACTTTTCGCTTGCTTGTCAAAAGAGGGATATATGGGGGGAAAAATGTTGTTGCATCGACAGAATTTTGGTCAGTGGCGTCATAATCGGAGTAAATCTTCTCAATTTAGTGGCAATATTATTGAGACTGATGTATCATTTTAATAACTTGTGTATTATGTTCTATAATATTGCTAATGAATCAAGAAGACTGACTCCAATTGTGACGATCAATTCTACTGCATACAACAGCATTTTTTCCCGTACAGCGTTATTTTATCACGCGGCCACCTAAATCCTGTTTTAATAGTTGTCACCTGAAACTTGTTTCATGTGAGATATTCAGATTTTCATTCAGAATTAAATCCAAGTTTTTCAGTTGAATTATGATGACAATGTAATTTAACTGAGAAACTCTCACCTGACTCTGAATTTAGTTTGGAGTATCTTACTTGAGAGACAAGTTTCAAAGAATAACTATTAATACAGGCCTATTCACTTCAGAGTTAGGTCAAAGTTTTTTTCAGTTGAATTATGATATATGACGTTTACATCTGCAATTCAATATAATGTAGTCACGATTCCATTGACAAACTTAGGTTTAATTCTGAATGAAAATTTGAATATATCTCACTTGAGACCAGTTTCAACTATTAATACGGATCTTAGGCTCGTATTAAAGATGTATTGCCCATATCTCAAAACTCAAATTTTGAAAAAATTACAGATTGATTTGTGTCGCATCTAAAAGTGACACAAACAATTTCACATTTCAGAATCTAAATTAAAAATGTCATTTTAACCGATTGAAAGAGAGAGGGAAGGCTAAGAGTTGTCTCATTTTGAATTGTAAGCTCCAGTAAACATGATGATATCAAATAAGATATTATTGATGTCATACGTCGTTTGACTTTATCCGGCTACTTGAAAATATTTTTATAACCGTGTTATTATAGAAACATATAATATATATACATATATATATATATATATATATATATATATATATATATATACTATACATATATGAATATACTATATATATAAATATATAATATATAATACTGCTATCTTTAGTGAAGAGAAAGATAATTAAAAGATAATTACAAAAATCTCAATTTTCGTATACACATATTTTAAGTATTTAAAATAGGATAAACAAAATTTTATTGTGACCCAGAGATAAATTTTTAAAAGTCGAAACTAATATGAAATACAATAAATAAATTATAAGAAGATGACATCAAAGTAAAACTGTATTGTTATTTATGTGTATCATATATACACATATTTTTATATGAGAAATAGAGATATTAATGTATGTATAATTTCCGGCGACATTTTCCAGGGACAATATGGGCAATGTATCCTCAGTAGTTTTCATCTGAAAGTCTCATGCGAGACACACAGATTTTCATTCAGAATTAAGTCCAAGTTTTTCAGTTGAATTATGATGACAATATAACAATGCAATTCAGCTGAGAAACTCTCACCTAGATCTAAATTCAAATCTTTCCCTCGAGAGACAAATTTCAAAGGATAAATATTAACACAGATCTATGATTGAGAAAAGAAATTATTTTCAATAAGATTCTTTTTCCTCTTTACAGAATACACACGTTACTTTCTCACGCGACCATCTCTGCAATTATGAAAGAAATAATTTTCCTTTTCTTTTAAATTTTCAATAAGATATTCAGCTTTTCCTCGCTGACTCGTCTCTCGCGAGGATCGTTTGCAAAACTGGCGACAATGGCGCGGTTATTCAAAACTGGGATTAGATACAGGTGGCGCCGTGTCCTTAAGCTGAATACCGTACGTGCTTCGGCGGTGCGTATATACGCGGACTTCCCCAACAATCACAGTGTGTCGGAACGATAACGCCTGCGCGCGTTCGAAATCCAGTTTAAGCCGTGGTACCATAATATACTTGTAACTATATGCCGTTGCACGATGCCTTGGTCCTCGTTCATTCTTCTCTCCTACCGTAAGCGCTTCCCGTCGTCTGCGTGGCACGTACCACGCGTATGGCGACGCCTGATTTCCATAAAATTATTGCAGGTTTACCGCGCTCTCCGCGGACTAACGCGCAATAACGTGGTTATTTTTTCAACTGTCCTGCGCGCGTTATCGAAACCTGAACACTCGACGTGACCTTCACCTTCATTGTTGAAGAGTTTATTCACTTGATATGTGTCTCTGCATCCGAGGGAAATATTTTCAGTGTGGCGCATCGAGAAAGAAATTACGTTCCTATATATTAGGTTGATCCGTCAGTTGGTGTGGATTTTTTAACAAAAAGTTGAAATAAATTCTATTCTTGTAAAAAATGATTTTAATCAATAATATATGCGCCATTCTGTTCGACAGTATTTTGCCATTTTTCACGTAATTTCGCAATTCCCTTCTCGTAAAACTCTCGTGCTTTTCCGTCGAAGAAACGTTCCAAGTGATTTTTCACATCTTCTAAAGAAGCGAAGTTTATAACGCCAAGAGAGTTTTGCAATGAGCGAAACAAATGATAATCGGAGGGAGAAATTGCCGGGTGAGGCAAAACATCCCAACCAAACTCCAACAATCTTTACGGAAGTAAAGAAGCATAACGCACCGGAAAAACTCATTACTGCCTCCCATTTTCAAGCCGTAACAAAGACAACTGTACTTCTTTAAACACTGTCACTTACACCACGAAATATATTCTGAAGTATCAGCTATGAAAGCATATACATAGATGACCAACTGGATGGAACTATCCTCCTAATATGCGAATGCCAACTAGAAATCAGCATAAACTTATAGATCAATCCAATATTTAGGATAGACTGGGGCTAGTTGGCAAAACCGATTATTTCTGTTATTTCTTAACAAGTTACAGAATTAAGCAAGCCAAATTTTTAAACATATCGAAGATAGCTTTGAAATCCCTGAAGAAATATCTGCTTGCTTGATTCTGAAATCTGTTAAAGAACAACAGAAATAATAGATTTTGCCAATTTGAGCTACGAATGCGTTTTGCCTACGGCAAACGTCACGTTAAATCTTTGTGTGCAAATGTTCAGCACTTTGCCTCGAGTGAGCAAATTTTTGAGCCCGCTGTCTCAGCCTGTCGGGCATTTTCGCCTCTTAACTCGACTCACGGACGTGGGTCGTTGAGCGGGATGATCTTCAGCGAGAATCCGGAACCGGAATAACAACGTGTCGCGGCTTTTAATCGCCGGAGATTCGCAGATACCTGCATACGTATCGATGCGCGCACGATAGCGGTCGGCCGTAGTCTTTAATTCGCTGTCGTGTGTGCCGCGGGCGGGGAGAAGCGGCTAAGTTTAAATTAGTTCCGAAACATTCGGTGCACGCTCCGATGGTTAATGGTTCCACCATAGATCAATAGGATCGGCGGCGGCAGCGGCAGCCGGTGGCCGGTGGTCGCACGGCAAGAGCAAGAGAGAGGGAGAGGGAGTGAGATAGAGAGAGAGTTGCAGTGCGAGTTCCGCCGAGAGTTGCGCTGCGCCAGGCTGCGCTGCGTTGCATTGCGTTGCGCTGCATCGCGCCGCGTTGTCGCGCTTTGCCGCGGGGCATCCAGCTGCGAAACGCGCCAGCCGCTTGACCGGATACCCCCGCTTCTGTTACATGCTCGATATACCTGTTCTCGCGCTCAAGCGCTCGGAAGGAAAAAGGTACACGAGGTCATAATTTCCACCTTCGATAAGGCGAACGCGCGCGCCGCACGCTCGCGTTCGCGCGACCACGTAGCAACGAACGAGGTCGACCTTGTCGCGGCATTCAGTCGTAATCCTGATCTGTCTCTTCTCTCTTTTTCTCTCTCTCTCTCTCTCTCTCTCTCTCTCTCTCTCTCTCTCTCTGTTTATCTTTATTTTTAATCCTTTAAAACCGAGGTATTAATCCCGTTCGAGTGAAATGTTTTCCTTCATTAAATAGTCATAAAAGACGCTCCTGACGAGGAGTCTGGCAATTCGAGCAAAACTGACCGTCGAGAAGCACGATTTTTTGAACGTATGTACATAATTATGTACGTTCTCATGTTTGCACGTGTGTCCGCTGCAGAACTTAATAGAACTTACAAGTAACGCTACCCAAGTTCCACACGCCGATCTTCTTAAAACTTTGCACACATGTAGTACATCGAAAGACATGTATTTTTTTGTTTTGGCTAACAAGGCATTTTAAGGTTAGAAAACGCATTCGAAAATTTAACACTCTATAGCACCATGATAACTAATGCTCCTGAGCGTTATTCTTTTACAGTTTTTACAACATTACTCTATTATAATTTCATTGTCTGAATATTTTTGAAGTCCCTAATTATGATTTTAACATTAGTTTTGCGAGATTCAAAATGGCAGCCCGAAATCGCAGACATTTCAAAGACTTTATTCAAAGTCAGTTTCGAAGAAGTTTTTTGAATCTCGCAAAACTAATGTCAAAATCATAATTAGCGACTTCAGAAACATTCAGACAATGAAATTATAACAGAGTAACGTCGTAAAAACTATAAAAGAATGACGCTCAGAAGTAGCATTATTTATCATGGTGCTATAGAGTGTTTCGAATGCATTTTCTAACTTTAAAGTGCCTTGTTAGCCAAAATAAAAAAATACGTGTCTAATGTTTTTCGATGTTCTATATGTGTGCAAAGTTTCAAGAAGATCGGCGTGTGGCACTTGGGTAGTGTTACTTGTTAAATGAATTTCAAATAATAATTATTAATGCAGGCCTATGTGTGATCCAGAAAAATGTCTCTCAACAAGATTCATTTTCCTCCTCTTAGAATACTAACGTTATTTTCTCACGCGACCATGTCTGCGAATTAGAAAGAAATAAATCTTTTTTTCTCTATAAGATGTCTTATAATTATAATAATGGATATAAAATTATCAACCTTGTACTTTAAGATGACGTTGATAAAAAATTGAGGAAATAGAATTAGTTTAACCAAAACAGAAATTTTTAAAGGCCCGTTCAAGTCGAAAGTCACATATCTGTTTTAAGTCCAAACGTGAAACGTGAAACGTCTTTTTCGTGAGAAAGACACGGGATTGCACAATTTCGAGTGTCAACGATTCTGCTCTGCACACGATCGCCATTTTCTTCACCTCGCCGGTTTCTCCACCTGATTGCGCGAAGTTTCTTCATTTGATTGAGGCCACTTGGGGAAATCACTGTCTCGCGGGTCGAGACGAAGCGTATAACTCCATCTAAGACGGGTCGATAGTATTACATCAGCAGAATCATTACTTTGTCGATGTAAAGAGTTCGGGGAGGATCCAAAGTAAGTGTACATAATTATGTGCGCTGAGTCTTGAGGGATTAAGCGGGATCCAATGCGTCATCGAGAACCCGGGGGCGAAGAAGGTGGCAGCGACGCGTCTAATCGTCGAGGTGCGACAGGTACTGGGAATAAATCATCACGCGGACGAATTTATTACGATAACAGGTGACTCTCGCCGAAGGATGCGCGTCCTCATCGTCGTCGTTGGCGAATCGGCAATCGGCGCTCCGTGCTTACTCCGGATATTATCGATATCGTATCTTTCTACCCCGGGCGAGCGTTACTCACGTGACGGTACGCTCGAATAGATTTTAATCGACGGGGCGATCATGCCCAAAGCGAAGCTAAGCCAGCTTTAAACAAGCTATCAACGTCGAAGATTTCGATCGAGCATATGTGGTAGTGCGCTGTGGTATGCTCTTCGCTTCTTATTTGCACGATTAAGCAAGCGAGCTTGATCGCTTTCTCTCTCCCCCTCTCTCCCTTTTTCTGTTTTGATGGAGTGCGATTTTACTGATAATTTGTCGCGGCATTTGAAAAAAAGGATATAACTCAATTATACATCGCGAAGCTTGCTACAACTCGCATGTAACAGCTATCCATCGATCTTGCGCTTTATTGCGATTGATGATCTTAGCAGATGGATGAGTGAGAAAGAGAGAGAGAGAGAGAGAGCCTTGAGAAAATTGTGTAAAACTATATTATATGCAATTAACGAACTTCGACGGGCAACTTGAGGCGAAAGCATTCGTTCCGATGATGAACGTATTAAGCAAAGCAGGTCGTTAAAGCTTAATCGGCGACGTTCCAGTGTTCAGAGAAACGTCATTACCTCCTTGGCCGTTGGCAGGAAAAATTGTCGAAGAAATTAGCGGAATCAGCGAGGGGCGACTTGCTTGACCGGATTCTAGTTTGACCACTGCCTACCAGATTAATCAGTCGATAGACTGCGGAGATAAAAGCATCACACTGTTCGCGATAAAACGCGCCGGTTTTTGAACGAGGAAATTCTTTCGCCATAACTTGCTTATCAAGTATCCGCCGTTGAAAAGGCAATAACAATTAATGGCGCGAATAATAAGAGCAAGCCAATCGCGAAGTGAGTTGAGCGCGGCAGAGACAGAGCGCGCCACGTTTCTTACGATTTGTTTCCGCCATTTGCACTGAATAACACGTTATTCGGAGAATATCAAAGTGCACGACGAACTGCAAAAATTATTGTAAAAGCAACCTTCATTCATAAGACGATTGAGTATTTGAACGGACGAGATAAAGTTCGCCCATAAAGGCAGACAAGAGGGCTGTGGAGACCTCTGGCGGAGACTCCGGAACTACAAATCAGGATACATATTTTATGCACGGCCTTCTTGCTCTGCGCTACTAGGTAATTGAACCCGGCACAAAATGGCCACGTTGCTGCAGGTTTATATTTTGATTATTACAAAGTAAAATATACAAGTTCGTGGCGAGCATTAATACATAGAAAAGGCTTACCTCTATCATATTTGTACAGCCAGTTACAATAATTAGTTGAGTCAATTAGTTATCTGAGTTGTAACTTTGAATTTTTTGAGATACGGGACACAAGATGTTCCTTTCTGTATCAGGTAAATACTCGCGCCAAGTGGCAGCTCGGGACGTCAATTTGGAATTTTTCGTCGTTCTCCTCACATACTGAACTCCAATTAATTTTTCTGCACATACCTGCAGCGCGTAAAAGTACTTGGAAAATTGTGTGCAAGCGATACGTCGTGAAGTTCGCGGAAAAAAATGTCAATATTTTGTCGGCAAAGTTTTCAGGTATGGCAGTTCTCTCGCCGCCTCAACAGCGCCGATCGTATTATCGTGTTTCGCTCTGTGTTGTTGTCACCTTTTTCTTCTCCCCTTCAAGGAAGACCTGTTTTATTCACCGGGCGAGCTAATACTCGAAATCCGCGGAATATCCGCGACGCCCGTTCGACCGGGGAAATCCGTCGAAAGATTTAGTCCAACAGCTCGCGCGAATATATCTTGGATCAGAGGGCGTTCCGCTCTGATAATTAGCGCGGATATCGCCGCCACGCAGGCCCCGCCGTATTAATCGACGCAATTATAAGCACAACGTAACTCTGCGATATTTCTCCACTCTACGAGCGGAATTTTAAGATCGCTTGCAGAAGCAGCAGCGAGCGGCAGCAATGGCAGCAATATCGGGGGCGCCCCAACCTGCTCGACCGGATCCGGCCGCTCCCGCTGCAACGCGGCCGATTAATCGACCTTACCGGTTTCCCGCGGTGTATTTTTCTCACTACCACAGCTCTCGCGCCCGAGAGAGAGAGCCCGACAGATATTATATCCTGCCGGGTACACACTTCGGAGCGGCGTAATTTAAATGCCAAACCACCGCCCGCGCCTCCCCATTTCTGGCCGGAGATACCGCGAATTCTTATTCAGCAGATGTCGCGGCGCCAACGATCTCTAACGCCGGCAGATAATGAAAGCGGCCTCGCGGGGGAAGAGGGCAGAGAAGGACGGAAAAAAAGGAATAAAAGGACAAAAGAACGGGACGAAAAAAAAAGAAATCTTTAATGAAATTATATACGTACAGCGCTTGAACGACCAGCAAGTCGCCCCGCGTAACTATTCTCTCTCTCTCTCTGCCTTTTATTCCCTCTCTCCCCTCTCCCCATGCTCTTTCTCTCTTTCTCTTTCTGTGTAAGTAAGCGGTTTATCGGCGTTTCGTTTAATCTTCCGTGAGAAAGCGTAACTCGCACCGGCTCTTAGGGGCCCCGCGCGGCCCCACCATAAACGTTAGCAAAAATTATCTGAGGTTTTAATTCAAGCCGGCGTGTCTTGCCGCGGAGGTGTCGGGGCGGGCCGGGGTCGGGAGAGATGGAGAATTAATTAAATCTCGGTTAAACGTCGGGTAATTTTTATGGGAACGATTCCCGAGAGATAGTTGGCGATCCACGGATGGTTGAAACAAATTTGCGCGCGCGCGCACTCGTTAGCCGAACGTTCGCGAATTGTATACACGTCAAATACGTTCTTAATTAAGTACGAATTCATGAACGTTGGTTTTAATTACACTCCCGGTTAGAAACGCGCACGCTTGCAGGCGCGCGCGTATCGAAAACGCCATAAACGTAGAATCGGCCAACTATTTGGCAACGATCCGCTCCGCCCTCCCTCCTCCTACATTTTCTCCTCCCACCTCTCCTCGCCGTTATAGTTTAATTATTGGGTCCGTTGCATATGCTCATGAAAGCGTAAGTTAATTAAGCATTCTCGTGTACAAAATAATCGATTAGCCGATCCGATCAAACATTAGAAAATCAAAATAATCAAGTCCGGGTGAATGATATCAAAATGTGTAATGACCGCTATCGCGTAATGCGCGTTTAATTCGCCAGAATATCGTAAACGCATTATTTCGATATACATCTGTGCTGCCCGTGAACGGGCGAGCTTTGCGAGAACGAGCGCTCTATGTGCGTGCCAAAATAATAGCAGGAACGAACGTATGATATTGAAATTTTAGCGAGGCCGAAACCGCAACGAGAAACCACGATACGTCGGTTGGTTTACGAAATCAATACGATCGTCGACATAGTGGCCAATAGTGTCGATTGGGCCGCTCTGCAGTAAAAGCTGAGTATAATTTCAAGTCCTGTCGTGCCGCCGCCGCCGCCGCCGTCGCCACCACCACCATCAGCATAGTGTGTGATCATTGTGTATCATGTATCTTCCTTCTATTTGCTAACTACCCGGAGAGCATATCGCCCCGTTAATTGGCCTGAATAATGGCGCGACTGTCTCGATCATTGCGAATATCGGGGCGCGTTATTCATTCGCAACCCTTGCATTCTGCCGCGAGCATCGGGATGCTCTTTCCGCATGGTGGCAAAAAAAAAAGGAAAAGAAGAACCACGGTCGTAATGCGGAAACAAACGCGTGTGTATGTATGTGTGCGTAATCGAATTTATGCCTCGCTCGTGCTCTCTGAAGTACAATCAGTGTATTCTTCACTAAAGTGTGCTACACACAGAAAAATATCGTTCTATTGTTAAGAAAAGCCGTTACTCACTATACTTTCCTTCTCGTGAGTAATGGCTGTTTTCAACGAAGTATGTTCTCTGGATGAAGATTTTCGAATGCACTCGTCAGAAATTTGAGAGAAGCTCATTATCATTCGAAAGAAAAATTTGTCCTCTCTGTAATATTGTAAAACTTTCTTGAAGAAAACTTTGGTTCGACTCCATGTGGTGAGCACAAATCGAATTTTTATTTTATTTTAATGATCTTGATTGGAACGCTAAATAATTAGGACTCAGAATGCATTTTGAATAAGTTGGGTGCTTATGATAGATTTGCAGATGCATAAGCTTATGGAATACTTGGAACAAGTAACATTTACTTGATTGCACTATGAATATTTTTTCTTTATGTACTTACAACTGGTGGTTCAGTTCAAAGAACACTGCAATCAGTAAAATCTCGCTGAAAGGATCAGCTAATAGTAGACTATTCCCATTATAGATGCACTTTGCGAACATAGACAGTGTCATTGCACGCAAGGCGCATGGAAGCCGTTAACCTCATCGTCACAAAAAAGTAGAAAGTTGGATTTGGTACAATGAATTGTGTATTACAGATTTTGCAGTGAAATCTTACTTCCAAAATCAGTAGAACATAAGACGGAGTAATCAAGTGTCTTCACGAAAGATCAGTGAATATTCACCGATCATCGGTGAAATAGTCCTCTTACTGATTCAATCAGAAACATATTTCGCCTGTAAGAGAGCAGACGAGATTGGGGTAACATTTCAGAATTCCGCTGAAAAAAACTTGTCAACTATTGTTGCGATTGACTGTATAAAAAAAATAGCGACAACCTGCCTCTATGTTTCCACGCCACGTATGATTTTGTAAACGGCGTGTATTTATCTGTAATAATCGAAATATAAGCCTTCGGCATCATTGCCGAGCTGCCCCGGACTGTACGGGGGCAAGTATAGTTCAGGATAGATTACAGCAGCATATAAAATGTTGCAATATCATACAGAAAACTTTATTCTACCCCTAACAACACGTCACTTAAGTTTACTCATTCATGGTGGAGAATGTTAACGCGAAATTTCGAGACGTTGGAAAGTTTACTCAACTGCACTCGAGTTGTACTTTCTTCTTTCTTAACTGCAATATTTCTCCGATTTTAATGAAACTCAGGCAAAAGTGTAAACTGTGTTCTAAAAGGAATATTTTGCGAGCCCGTTTCCATCGTTTCTCTCACGATAAATGCATAAACCTAGCATTTTGCGAACCTACCGCTACTATAACGTACGCGTGTCTCCTCTATTTTCGTTTCTGGAACAATTACTCCATTCAATATCGCTTGAAACAATACAACGGTGACGCGCGCCTCTTGTCGATATTATCGATTGTTGTAAGAATATAACCCGAGTTTCTTTCCCGCGAGTTCCCACTGCACGCAATAATCGGAATAAGAAAGAAGGAAAGAGAAAGACGAGCACGGCGAGAGAGGAGGGAAGAGGAGGAATAGATCCACCCCGCGATGAAAATAACGCAGAACGTCCGCGAGGGATACTCGCAGGGCGTCGCTAGAAAAAGATTATTTCAAGCGCTCTCTGATAATATCTACAGGATACTTTCTTTTTAACTATCCCAGCGGAAATCCTGACCCGGAGGCATCGGCGATGCAAAATACCCGCGCGTCTGCACCGCGTCAGCTCGAGAGGTAGTTTTACCGAAATTCGCCTTATCCATATGCTAATGACCGTTCTCCGCGAGCGACAGGACCAACTCGGGTCAACTACGACGGGGCGAGTTACGCGTGCGCGAATTGGGATCCGCGCGTTGACACCAATCAGGGGGTGTCGAGAGTGCGCGTCTAATTGGCAATTGCCGTTACCTTAGGATGTACGGTTGGTTTGTCGATTAAAGGATGACCATCCGCGACGATGCATTGACCCGTGCATCGACGGCGATTCGCGGCGCTGCAATTCGGAGAAGACCGCGCAAATGTTTATTTCCAGCACGCGTCTAAGCGCGATCACGATAACACGCGAATGAATCGATCAGACAATGCCCGGCCGGCGCGAGAACGAGCAACGAACGTTTGAGGAGCTTATATTCGCTTATAAGCAAAATGCTCAAGACTACAAAAGAACTCAATTCTTAACCCTTTAAGCCATAACGACTCACCCATTTTTTCTTCATTTTTAAAGATTTTAACTAACTCGGTAGATATTTTCTTATCAGAAATGCAAATACCTCTTTTTCATATTGAAGAAATGTCGTCGTTATTGCCAGATAAAAAACATAATTGCTAATTTTGATAACTTGCGAACCTATTGGACCCGCCATTTCGAGTTTTAACTTTGTGTAAATTTGAAGAAATTTCACGGAGAAATAAAATATGTGGCTCAAAGGGTTAAACGATAAAATAGAGTAAAAAATAACTCCATTCGGTACATATTTTTCAACGCAATTCATTGAAACTTTGGGATATACTTGCGCCAAAATCAAACACTATACACTGAAAAAATATTGTCACACAATAAGAAAATATGTTTTTGCTAAATCGCTGCTTATTTATCCTAGCACAAATTTTAGTATATAGAAGAAAAAAATGGACTCAAGGAACATTGGAGTCATGTATGTCCCCTTGTTTATATTTCATAATTTCAACTTATCGTTTAAGAGATTAACGTAACATTTATCGCGGTGAAACATATTCGCAGTTAAAGTTTCGTGCGATTTATATGCACCATTCATGAGAAATTTAATACTAAAATCGCGCAATTTTGCGCATATAATCTTATGGCTGAAGCAACATAGGTGACTACTATTCCGATGAAACTTTGTAAAAAGTGATACTATTAAAATAAAAAAAAAAACTCGCTGTTTTATAAACGTTACATATTGGAAAACGCGCGGCACAGAAGAAAGAATAGTATTCACTGGCACCGTTTTTGTGTATTGGTCGATTGCAGACTAAAAAACTGCTGTTTTATGCCTCGAATAGCATTCACGGAAGAAAAAAGTTTGGTTGGATTAAGCAAATCTCTGACAAAATATGAACGAGCCAGAAATTCCGCTCAAAGTTATCAGAATCCCGCTAAAGTTAACAAGATTTCTGGTTAACCTGGACAGAATTCTAGTAATGTCGATTGAAATTATCTGGTTCGTTCACATTTTACCGGAAATTGACTATCCAACCAACTAAATTGAAATCTAACCAACTTGGACTTCCTTTCCGCTGAGTTAAACGTGGCAAGGTAGAGTATCGTGAAATTCACTTCAAATTAACACTTATTATTCAGATCATGAAAGCAATATAGAGGGTATAAAGTTGAAAGTGTTACAGGTATTATTTTTATTATTTCTAAACTATTATTTCTAAGCTATTATTTCTGAAACTAAGCGAAATACGTATAAAATATTCTACGTTTTCGTGAATCGCTTTGTAATCGAAAGTAACATCATCTGACGAAGTTAATTCTTTCCAAATGAAGCTATTAAGATGAACTTAAGGACACTTTGATCTTTTAACTATCAACATAACAGTCTGTAATACTTTTTATTTCATATTCTGTATAGAAAAACGTAATTTTGCTCGATAAACAGTGAATTAGTGAAAACACGCTTCTTAGGTGCGCTCCCGAAGACACGTACCTGGTGAATAAACACCTCAATTTGCCGAGACGAAGGGGAATCCGAAACGCCGCGCTCTCCCGACCAACGCTTCGAAAATCGCCCGCTCTTTCCGCACTCAGACCAGACCGTTACTTTGTTCTTTGATTTTTCAATCGACGCGCCATCGTGTCTTAATTTCCACGAGACAGACTTTCGTGTAATTTCAATCCACGTCCGTCGGCGCTAATTCTACGAGGCGTTACGTTAACGTTAAATGTCCGTTGACCGAGCACTCTCCTTCTATCTCTATTTCCATCTCTCTCTCTCTCTCTCTGTCTCTCGGTTTATTCTTCCGCAGCGCAGCGCTGTAAAGCCCTAAATTTCCCTCTTTCTTTTTTTTCCGTACAGTCGCCGCGCGTACTGATTACGTCGTCACGGCGAGAGATAATCAACAACGACGGCGTCGTCGGCGACGGCTGCTGCTCTGCCGCCTCGCGGAGAGATATCGATTTTCTTCCGATCATCGAGTCTCCGCGTCCAGGGGGAAGGAGGGGGGGGGGGAGGCCGGACGTTAATGCCGTTTGCTCACCTCACCCCTGCCATTCATCCCCCGCGACGAAGCTCGGCGCGCTCCAAGTGCGCAGCTATGCCGGCCGTGCTTTCGTGAAATTTACAGACGCGATTAATGTCACGACTGGCTCGTCCGGCAGGCGTTCGCTTGCCTACCGGCCGTTTGTAGGCCTAACCGTTACTAATTTCGGCGGGAGTTATGGCCGCTATTACATACCTAGCCCAGGCCTGGTCCGACTCCGTGCGCCCCACGTGTCCCGCCGCCGCCGTATTAACGTGCTGCCCGCCGTCTTATGCGAAAGGCTGCCGTATTATTGACGGCGCGCTGATTTATCGTCGCGATAAAGACCGCGTCGGCACAACCTGCGCGCGTGAACCTCGCCCCCCCGTGTCCATGGGATGTTATCGTTTGCCCGTTTGCGGCCTGCCTCCCCCTCCCCTGCCCTCCCTCGCCTCACCGACTGTTCGCGAACCACCGCCGCCGCCGTCGCCTCCGCCGATATGCCGGAGTAGATAAAGCCGCGCCCCTGATTACACGATTACTTCGGGACCTAACCCGCTCGTCGACAGTAAACACAAGCTTTTACGAGGCCCGTTCGTTCGTTCGTTCGTTCGTTCGTTCGTTCGTTCAGTTGGTTGGTTCAGTTGGTTGGTTCGTTCGGCGGGTGCGCGTATATCAGCTTCGGGAAACCCGTCGGATTACGTTTTCGATATTTTCGCGGCACCCGCGGCCGAGTTATCGGTGTTTTTATTTCGCCCTCTCTCTCTCCCGAGAGCTACGGTTTCCGCCGGTGTGAAGCCGAACGGCCACCGCGGCGGTAGCGAAATTTGCAGCGTAATCGCATCGCGTGTAAAGACAATCCCCGCGTTAGTTAGGCCATGTGTGATTTACTACGTATTGCAATAAAGGCCGGTAACCGCGATGTTATCATCACGCCGTTTGTCTAGTTACAGAGCCCAGCTAAGAGCGAGAGAGAAAGGGGGAGAGGAAGAGAAAGAGAGAGAGAGAGAGAGAGAGAGAGGGAGGGAGGAGCAGGGCGCGAGAAAGGGAGAGTACACCGAAACAACTAGCGCCGCGTTTCTAGTCGGAGGATTAATGGCCATATGTTAAGGCTATCTTGATTATGACGCGACGTCCGTGATTTAATCAATTTATTGATGCACAAGTATCACGCGATCTGGGCCTCGCCACTGCAATTATGACGCGAATTCACGAAAAGTTGAAACTTTCCTATGCCTGTGTTCGCTCTCTTAAAGTGAATCGGTGAAAATGTTTCAGACTGAGTCCGTAAAACGAGTGTTTCATCCGTATAATCGGTGAATATTCACTGATTTTCAGTGCCCGAGCATTTCCACTTTACCGCTCCATCTTATATCTCACTGATTCAGTGCAAGTAAGATTCCGCTGCGAAATCTGTAGTACAAAAATTTGTTATACGTTGCGCCAAATCTCCAACTTTGTAGCGATGGAATTAACGGCCTCCGTGCGATTTGCGTGCAATGACACTGTCTCTGTGTTTGCAAACTGCATTAATAATAGGAACAGTCGCTACTGTTGACCGATTCTTTTAACGAGATTTCACTGATAGCAGTGTTATACACGGAGAGAATATTATAGTTTGTTTTTATATACTCTCTTAAAGTGAATCAGCGAAGCATTGAGCAGTTTCAGTGCTGTACTTATAGCTGCAAATCAGTGTATATTTACTGCTTTCAATGATGTTTCACTGATTCACTTTAAGAGAGTAAGCTCTTTTCAATTTTATTATGTTTTTAGTAGTCCAAAAAAAACTTGATAGTGTAGAACGAGTCTAGGTAATCCCATGAATACGTTACTCATTTGCCTTTTTTTAGTACTTTATTTCGAGAACAATAGTGGAGGTAAAATCGCGAAATGGCCCTTTTAGAACATAGACACTTCTCCGTTTCATTAAAATCGGAATAATATTACGGGTAAAAATAGAAAAATTGAAAAACAGAAAAAATTAATGTTGTAGCAACAAAATAAATTTTCGAGTCTCTCGAAATTTTATATTAATATCTTCCATCGCAAGCTAATAAAGTTAAATGACGTGTTACTAGATAAAATGAAGTTCCTCGCAAGTGATATACTCTGTTTCAGATAATGAAGGTAATCTTCATTCATAAAATGATTGAAATCGAGAATATGGGCGGACGAGGTAAAGCTGGCCCGTAATTAAGGCAGAAGGACTGTAAAGACTTCTCGCGGAAATCCCGAAACTATTAACCAGGACACACATTTTATATGTGACCTTCTTTGCTTCACGCTACTGAGCAAATGAACCCGATACCTGAGCCAGATGATCAAGTTGCTGCATATTTGTATTTTAGTTATAAACAAAATATGCGGTTAACAGAATCGTGACAGACATTAATATATAAAAAAAGACTGCCTTTATCATGTTTGCAATTATCTTGTGTGAGAACTTGTAACTCCGAAATTCTGGGATATGAGATATCTAGCCTCGATCCCGCCTAAGTTTAGCGTGCTAAAGAACATAGTCTCTTAATGCTGTCCGAAACACAGTTTTTTAAGCTCATTTCACAGTCCCTAAAATATACGTATAGCACATTTGAGATAAAAGGATAATGAATTATTGCAAAATGTCAATCTACTCTTTGGTTACAAAATCCTGTATATAATAATCTTTACTATCAAATTCCCTCTGTTCTTATAACTGAACCACCAGTGATACGTGTAGCATTTCAGTGAAGAATACACTGACTTATACCTTAGAGAGCGAAAAATGTTAATTCGCGCACGCATGCGCGAATCGGAGATTCTTTCCGTGTATCGACGTCGGAAATCCAAACTAGATTATCGAGCAGGAGACATTCTCGATCCCGTTCGTCGGGCGGGACGTTTAAATAGCAGATAGATATGTAAAAAAAAAAAAGAAAAAAAACGAAGATAAGAAAAGAGGGAAAAGAATGAAAAGAGAGAAAAGAAAGACGATACTATTGGAGAAACGTTGCAGCGTTTTGAGTACACCTTATCGTGCTCTTCGAGATGAAACCTGATCCGGCATATCCAGTGCGCGGTTCTTAGCATAAAAGTTCCCCGGCCGCGATACAGTTTTTTTTAGTGCCGGAGCAACAAATACAGGGGCCGGCGGGGTGACTTTCGCGAGGTGTATCCCGTATCACGTGGTGCGCGCGCGCGAGTTTTCTAAAAACGACAATCTCAAACTGCGAGATATAAAATTGCGGACGTCAGAAGTCAACGAGAATTTTTTTAAGCCGGCGCCATTTTTATGCCCTTTGAAGCATAAAACGTCCAAGTCTAGCAACGCGGAAAGCCGAGTAACCGCATAAATTATGCATCCGAAAGGGCGAAACTCTCTGCTGCGCAAACTTTGGCTCGCTGTGTTTCCGGCGCCGAGATCGTATTTGTAAAATTCAACCGGTATTAATGAACGAAGCCGCGCCGCGCTTAAGAAGGATATTTTGGGGCAACGTTGAAGCATCTTTCGCGAAATAGGTCGCCGAACGGAGCGATACGTCGTACGTGCCAGTCTCGTCGTAATCTCATGAAGTTACAATGTGTATTAATACAATTATGCTGTAGCCTGATTATGCGCGGTATCGATTCTAACACATGGTACACGCCGGCAAATTAGGTTCACCTACATAGAGAAAACATAGTAAACATAGTAAAAATTGTTCTAGAATATTCTTGTGATCTTGGACCATACAGAATTATGATAAAAATTACTATATATCTGTTTAAAAATGTTATACACATTTTACTGCAAAATTATTATATTTATATTTGAATGTTCTTTTTATACTAGAATTAAAAGAAAATTTTGATGATCTTGAACAAAATTATAATATATACTATATTTATATATGTGTAAATTATGATCGAAATTACTATATATTTGTTTAAAAATGTTACACAAGCTTGACTTTTTACTATAAAACTATTGTAATTATTTTTGAATGTTTTTTTATATCAAATTGTCAAACTTACTATTTTTATAGTAATTTATACTTTAATCTCAATAAACTTTACAAAAAAATTGTAAAAAAAGCGTAATTTTAACATAATAATTAAGTTTCTACACAAAGAGAATATTATAGTTTTTCTCACATATAAATTTTTTTTCAATTTTACTACGTTTGTCCACACTAAAAGAAGAAATGATTGATTTAATTAAAATTATGATTATTTTTGGCCCCAGACTATATTCTTGGTTATTCTAACTCAAAAATGATAATTAGCATATAAGAATATTACTAGTAGTAAAACTTAATAAAAGAATAGTTTTTTTATCAGGCTATAATAATTATTTCTGTGTGTCATAGTTATACACAAATACGGAACACTTTTTTCTCAGTGTAGTGGTGCAGGAATAAATTAGTAAGGTCCATTTTGCTGCCAGTAAGATTCATTTGCTAAGAGGCATAAATTAGGAAATAAGTTTCGCTGGAAACAGCGAATTTTTATATCAGCATATTAGCATATTGTAATATTATAATTATAATTTTATTATACTTATAATTATAATATTATAATTTTTATACCAGCGCATTATAATATAGCACTTTTTTATATAAGTAACACGTATGTGAAATCGGTAATGTTCCCGAATGTACAGATCTGTTTCTCGGTTACGCAATTCCGCAGTAATTGTTACTATAAAATCCTCTTCCCATGTATACATTGTGCATTGGCGCGGCGCGCACGGCAGATATCAGATATCGATTCTCATGAATTGCAGTCGCGGTTAATCTGTCGTGAGCTTGCACCTCCGCAGGTGTAACGTATCGTAATCGTGACGGTTTGCGGTGTGAGCGTTCGTTTCTCGACTCGTGTTCCGAGTTAAAATTAATTATGGCTGCCTGCTGGCGTGGCGGACAGAGTAAGGGATAAAACTAATTGTTCGCGGTGCATTGTCCCGTCGTATCGGACGAGTCGTTACGGCTCCTCTCGTGTCTTCGCCGTCAAAAGGTCCTCTCCCCTTTGTGTTATCCCCTGCACGTCGTACCGCACGTCGGACCTTACGTCGGAAATGTTCTCAAATTGCAACACGAAGAGAGCAGAGAATTCTGGCGCGAGATATCGAACCAGCGTGCCGCGCTGTCGCGCACAATAAAGCGCAATATCGGTAAGACATTTCTCCCGCGGAAATCGAACGATAAGTTCACTGCGATCTATAATTACGAAAGTTCTCGGATGGCGCGCTCTGTCCGTGCCTCTCCTCCCCTCCCCCCCTCCCCATCATCTAACATCCGTGGCGATTCATTATTCCGAAAATTCGGCCGGGAATTTTAATACAATCAAGGCCGACTTCATTCCTGCCGGGCGACGCCGAAGTTTCCCGGCCATTATAATTTTTCACGCTTAATGCAACAAACTTTACGCTCACGCGCAGGTGTGTAGAGGGTATTTGAGAGGATCTCTTCCATAAAACTTCCCGCTAACACTGATGTACGTCAACATTTTCTATATAGGAAGTTGTCACCATCGCTCATCCCCAGTCGGGCCGCTCTCCCCGGCCCGCTGTCTTTCTAATACGGCGATTAGAGCGAAAGAGCAACGGGGAAACGAGTCAGTCGTAGCGCGCGGCGAGATAAAGGAAAAGAAGCGAGGATAAATAGAACACGAGTAAATAGAACGAAGCGAGAATAATTGAACGACGCGGAAACTGAGACGCGACGCGGCAGGAATTCACATCTGCGCCTTTCCGCGGTGCGTCCTTTTTGACTTCCGTTTCGCGATGGCGAAACATTTTGGGCCTCCGCCCAGGGAGGATATGACGCGGCGAATTCGAAATAAATACGCACGCGTATCCGCGCACTTCCATACGATGTTCGGGCGAACAATCCCGGGTAAACAGGAAACAAAACAAAATAAAAGCGGGAGAGGGTGAGAGGCAGGCGGCGGCGACGGCAGGGAAACATCGTAAAAGGCGGATTCTTCGAGCTTGCAAAGCGCTGATTGAAAAACACTGCTCAGCGATATTGCATTTGCGCATGCCGACCGCCGACCGCGCCACTCCGGCAAACTGTGCCACTTTAACGATAAAACACCATCGTTACATAATGTTCCGAAATAACTGTGCGCGAGAGAGCGAACTTAAAATAACGTAAAGGAAAACTGTAAGATGTAGATTTCTGAAGAAAGTCGTCTTTGGAGTAGGAGGTCGCGCGCGATACTGGCTGCGCAAACAATAGCGCGCTCGGCGCAAGTTTCGCCGAGCACGGGAATTACCAAGTTACATTCGTTGAAGTAAATTCAACTGATTATGAGTACATTATAGATGATCACCTCGACTGACGTCGCGATATATCATGTTGACTGTGCCTGGCGAAAGTAATTATCGTAGCATTACAGAAGTCTACGGGCGACGTTCTCTGTGTCGGAGTTTCTCGA
This sequence comes from Odontomachus brunneus, assembly GCF_010583005.1. Lineage (NCBI taxonomy): Eukaryota > Metazoa > Arthropoda > Insecta > Hymenoptera > Formicidae > Odontomachus > Odontomachus brunneus. The sequence goes on from NW_022639499.1 coordinate 1,810,782, forward strand.
AAGTTTACTCAACGATCCTGGAACGGGCGCTAATTGTAGTTGGCAAGAAAATGTACGACTCAATTGGCTTTTAACTCGCGCGACGAGTTATCGAAGAGAGAGGGAGGAGAAAGATATATACAGGGTGTCCCACGCTCTTCTTCTCACACTAAGTGGGAATGTAGAACGGATTGAGGTGAACATAAAAGTCCTATATCCGTTTTGCGATATTCGCAATAATAGTTAAGGTGTTAATTAAGAAAGATTGGTGAATGATCACACGCGATATGGTAGATGAGCTGCAGTGACGCCGTTTATACTTATACGTTAAGTCAAATTGAACAAAAAAATCCTTCACCATTTTGTAAATGATTTTTAGATATTAAAGAAAATTTTTGCATTATGGTACACATATCATCATAATCATATATGTAACAATTTTCTTTAATATTTAAAAATCTATGTGATCATTTGCAAAATGGTAAAGAACTTTTTTGTTCAGTTTGACTTAATGTATAAGTATACAACAGCAGACAACGCCACTACAGCTCATCCACCATATCGCGCGTGACCATTCATCAATCTTTTTTAATTAATATCTCGACTATTATCGCAAAACAGTATAGGACTTTTATGTTTATCTCAACTCGTTCTACATTCCCACTTAATGTGAGAAGAATAGTGTGAGACATCCTGTATATACAGAAATAGATAGAGTGTTTCTCATCGCGCGTTAAAAAAAGAGAAACGTTCGAGATAAAATTCACCATTATATATGCCTTTTAAGGATAAGGACGTTTTCTTGTCGAAGCGGACGGGGATACGATTTAAGATATCCTCGGAAAGTTTTTCGAGCTCGCGCCATCCGCCGGGGAAATGTCTCAGTCGATGAATCGAAATCTCTCTCTCTCTTTCTCTCTTATTCTCCCTGCATTTCTCGTTATACAGAGTGTCCCAGAACAACCTTCGAAGCACTCGTGGAAGCATAGTACGGATTGAAGTGAACATAAAAACCCTATATCGTTTTATGATATTCATAATAATTATCAAGATAAAGAACATTTGTGAATGATATTCACGCAGGATATGATAAATGAGTGGTAACGTTTGCCGATGTGTTTGTACATTTTACATTAGATCAAATTGAACAGAAAAGTCCTCTGCTATTTTTCTAATAAATTTGTAGATTTTTAGATATTAATTAAAGAAGATTGACGGGTGATCGCTCACGATAATATATTAACATTTTCTAATTAATAACTAAAAATCTTCAAAGTTATTAGGAAAAAGATAGAGAACCTTTTTGTTCAGTTTGATTACAAGCATAAGACGACAGATGTCGCCACTACAGCTTATCTACCACATCTCGTGTGATCGCTTATTTTTTAATTAATAATCTAAATAAGTATTGCGAATATCACAAAACGATATAGAACTTTTATGTCCACCTCAATCTGTCTCCACGAGAGCTTTGAAGGTTGTTCCGAGACGTCCTGTATAATACCGTCCAATCAGACTGGGCGAATATAAAGAAAGCAAATCGGTCACTAACGTGTCGTTGGAGATAGCGAATAAATATGCCGCCGCAGCTCGAAATAAATAAGGGAAGGATGCGCAAAAACTCTATATCATTTAATGTAGGAGCGCTCGTCAATTTTGCCCGCGCGACCACGGACGAGCGACTACGGGGAGCTTTTCGCGTCATCGCCGCACCGAAATTTCCCAGGGAAATTATTTTCGATAACGTCCTGACGTTTAACGGCTGAAACGCACGGTATTACGCACGCTTCATACGTTTCATCGAGCATAAGCCACCGTAGCTCGAACGCGGCGACGAATGCAAGGGTTATACACGGCTCTTCCCTCCCTTGAATGAAAAATACATAAAAAATATCGCGCAAACGTGTACACCTGGAAAATAAAAATATGCATATGAATACTAAATAACATGGCGTCACGTCGAATCGTGTAAATCGCTCGATGTGGGAAGGCAATTTTATTCCGAGTTATGTATTAAATTATTGCTGCGTTACTCTCTCTCTTTCTATCTCTGTTTCTACTTTCCTCTTTCTCTCTCCCTCTCTCATTTCTCTCTCTCTCTCTCTCTCTCTCTCTATTAATGTCATCTGATAGTAATTTGTATAGCTTCACTTTCTATCATTATATTTTGCATGTAACGTTTGAGTATTTCTTAGTTTTTTGTTTGCTTTTTGATCTAATGCTCCGACGTGTACGAGTTATTTTTGCTTCGAATTAACCAAAGCACAAAAATCACAGCATATCACTTATCTCTATATGCGCGTTTTAAATCTAGCACTCTATTTGTGCTTCTAATTTTTTTTTGTATACTGTAAACCCTAGGTTATTAAGCTCCAGAATTTTAATAAACTCTTCTCTTCCTCTCCTCCCTTTCCCTCTTTTTCTTTTCATCTCGTGCATCACATCTTTACTTTCAGTCACCACGTCGAAGGTTTCTGCTTTACGACGGTGATTACTTCAACGGATATGAAATTATAGTTTCTTTATCGCAGCGTCCCTGGCAGAAATTTAATGCAGTTTTCGAGCAGTTACTGAACAATTATGTTAACTTTTGCCTCGTAACTGAAAAGTAAAACTACTTAAAATCAAAGCGTAACGCTTTTCCTGCACTTACTGCGCATGAAAGATGCCTAAAATTTGAACCGAGTTACTGAACGAAAAATGGACAAGAAACTATTCAATTGATTAATAAAGTTTGCTGCTCAAAAAATGTGCAGGTTTATCCTAGTATTATTTTAAATGTTATTGCTTATTTTAGTGTGTATGTGTGTGTAGGAGAGAAGAAAAATCTGAAAAAAATTTATTCGGTGGTTATTAATAACATATTTATCTAAATTTGAATTTTTTTATTTAAATGGAATAAATAATTGCTTTTACGAAAAACTAAAGTTTTAAGAAAATATATATTTTCTTATTTGACAAATATTTTATATCTAAATAAGTAGACTCCTGACAGTTTCTTTTTCGCGTGAATACGCGACGAGCTAAGACGTTTAAAATATTAATAGCCAATAACAAATAAACGTTTTTTATTTCTCAAATATTTTTCTCTCAATGTAATCAGAGTCACAGCGCGCAGAAAATCTTTGATATATAATATATTCATGTTTTATCCGTCCTTTACGTGACACCTTTGACAATCATCAAACGACATATCTTCTTTTATCCATTCTTATAGTTACTATTTACTTGTAGTTACTATTTAATTCTTGTAGTTACTATTTAATTCTTGTAGTTACTACTTAATTAGAAATTCTGAACCTGAGCTATATATATATATATATATATATATATATATATATATATATATATATATATGACAGTTTTCATTTATATCATTATTATTATATCATTATAACATTATATCATTTACATCAGACGTCAGATGTGTTTTCTGATCCCAATGAAATTCTGCATTATTAACATATACCTCATTTGCCTCTTATTCATCTTCATTTCTAATCTTGGTTGTCGTCTCTGCTAGGGCTTAATATTGTTAAATGTCTTATTTCCTCCAATTTGCTTTGTGTCTACTCTGTGTCTCTATACGTTCACTCATTATTTAAGCAATATTTCAAGCTCTTCTTTAACAATGTAAATAAATGTGCTCCAAATTTATTCACGACAGACATTATATGCCACGTGCGCACATTGTAAAGCTGAATTAATATTACCGATACTGTATCTTGCAAAGAATCCGCCCACATATCGTGCAGTATGCTTCCGAGTCGAAATTTTAGTCTTACTTTCAAATCTAAACTTTCTAACACCTCTGTATTCTGAAGGATCAGTGTGTGTTTGGTACACATGGAAACTGAAGTCCTACTTAACGCCTCGAAACAGCAGAGAACACTCAAAATGCCACTTGTAGGTTCTAAAGAGGACTTCTCGACGAAGTTAGTAGGTTAAATAGAAACACAAGATATTGATGTAAACCTCCGAATATCAAAACAGGCATTATATGGAATATCGTGGCCGGAAGTAGGATCAAAACTCGGTCTGCTTCAACCACAGAATTAAACTCTACTAAGTTCTTGTTCAATTCCTCGGTTCAAATACTCGGTGTTTCTACCATTAATGAGAATGACTGAACACAGGACAACAACTGGACGAGTGTCTACGCAAACTGCATGCATTTCTACCAGAGACCGTCCATCTCGTTTTTCATATCTTCCCGTACATCCATCTGTATCTCCCTTTCTCTCTCTTTCTATATATACACCCGCATCTATTTCCCTCCGCATGTGCGCCGCTATTTTCGGCATTTCGCGGCATCCGGTATTTCGCATGTACCGTGGAGAACCGTGGTGAAATTAGGGCTGACACATTCGGACGACGGGCGTCCTTAACGCGTCCCCGCCGCCCGGACGGCGGCGCCATTTGCCGGCAGCCGGCCGCTTTATCGCGAAGGTGCAATTTATTGTAGGAATTATCCCTCCGTCGCACGCACACGGTGACTGACAATTACATTTTTCCACTGTCTGACCATGAGCTGTCCCTTCGGCCGGCCACCGCGCCCATTTTTCGTCGTGCTCGCTTTGTCCGCCTCGCGCACGATCCGAAGCGTGATATGTGTTGTAGCATCGGGATGCGTGACATCGATCCGCGAGAAGGATCGGACGGGCGGAACGGCGGCGGCGGCGGCGGCGGCAGGAAAACAAAAAAAGAGCCCGTGCGCGAAAGAAGGAAGCGGAGGGCGAGGCGGAGGGGGGGAGGGGGGAGGGATAAATTGCACGGCGACGCGGATTTATTCGAGCGCGATACGTTACCGTTCGTGACGCGACTCGGCGTGAATCGACGCTCGCGATACTTTTGAGCGACGCCACTTTCGCTCGACAGACAATGCGCCAATTCTCGCGATCTGACGAGAGAGAATCGGCGGTTGAAAACCGCCAGGAAGAGACACGAAAGAGAGACACGGAGAAGGGATAGGGAGAAAGAGGAAGGGAGGGAGACTGAGAGAGGGAGAGCCGGCTCTTTCTCACGGTAGAATGAACTCGCTCTAATTCGTCGATAGCAGTTATCAGGCTGGCTGGCTCCTGACAGCTCGCGTGAATGCGCGACGGGCTAAAGCGTTTAAAATAAAGGCGCCGTGCGATAAAAAATTCCCTATCCACGTTTCGCCGCGACGACATAAACGCACGTATTCCGCTAAAATCGTCCTTCTCGCTCGCCTCGCCTCGCGCTCTGTCGCTGATTCGAAACATGAAAGTAATATGAAAGTATCGCGCTTATGCCCGCTGCGTTATATCTCGCGGACCGATCTCGTGTACAGCCCAAAGCCGATTTCCCTCTACGGGAACGTCGAGGGACATCGCCGCAATTTTTCTACTTGCCGACGAAATCGCGTATCGTGTGACTGAAATCGATATTAATCTTTCGCGGGGCAATCATGCGTTTTTAGGATCTGTCAGACCCGAACGAGTTTGAAGTTGACTTTATTGAAAATCGATACTTTGGCACGCATTTTCTTTCCAAGATACGGAGAAGCCTCAGCTACAAGATAGCGGCGCAATAAAATCAAAATCCGCGCAAGCAGATTCGCGCCATTTTGAAATTTTCTCGAAATCTTTACGGAAGTTGGTGAGACGCCGAATATTTTCTTCGGATTAATCAATTTTTTATTCATTAAGAATACTTAATATAAATAATATTAAATTGTAATTAAATGATATGAATAATATATAAAGTAATAAATAATATGCAATATAAATATTCTGCTATAAATGTGTCGATGTATTGAGGTAAAAGCAATCCATGCGATATTGTCGCGTATAAATAGACGGATCGGTTGGGAAGAAAAATTAAAACTAAATTGCGAGCAACGAGGGGTTAATATTCCATCAAAGAAGAAAATTCACTCAAAATTGATCGAGGGTAATTCTTTACCTTCAAGGACGTATTGCTCGTATCTCAAGAATAATATAAAAATTTTTAAAAAATTACAGATTAATCTGTATTACATCTAAAAATGTGATAAATAATTTGATATTAATTCAAAGCCTAGACCAAAAGTTGCTCCACTTTGAAGTCTTCACTTCAAAGTCCAACAAACATGATAATATCAAATGACGTTTTAATGATATATCATTGACGTTACAGACACCATTAATACGTCATTGACACGTTATTGACACCATTAATACGTCATTGACACGTTATTGACACCATTAATACGTCATTAAATATAAATACGCCATTTGAGTATTTTTAATCGTGCTGTTATGAAAATATATTACTATCTTCAAGAGGAAAAGTTAACTAAAAAACAATGAAAAAAATCTCAATTTTTATATGTATGTATTTCATTCGAAATGATAAAGCTTCAATTCAGAAATAAAAATCAGTTTAAAAAAAAGAGTTTTAAAAAATATGGAACAATGTAAAACAGACTATGAAAAAGCGATGTTAAAGCAAAAACATGTTATTAATTCAACTGTATCGTATGCATACATACCACACGTTTTTATATTGGAAAACAGAAATATTAACATATTTCTAATTTCCTCTTTGCAAGGATTACACGGGCAATGCGTCCTGAATGCGTCGCTGGATGCAGGAATATTCCCCAACGCGCCAGGAACGCCTCTCGATACTTATTCGCGATATCTTTTTCTGATTTCAGGCGACTTCTCGCTGCACATATACCCGGTGGAGCTCGAGGACGACGGCACGTATCAATGCCAAGCTTCGCCGACGAACGACGGGCAGCCGGCGTTGCGATCGCGATTCGCCCGGCTGAGCGTCCTGGTGCCGCCGCAGAAGCCGAAGATCGTGCAGGGCGACTTCCTCGTCACCACCGAGGATCGCGAGCTGGTGATCGAGTGCATAAGTGCCGGCGGAAAACCGCCCGCGGAGGTGAGAAGCCCGCTTTTCCGCATATTCCGTCGCTTTGTCATCGTATATATCGATAGGATTACCCGAGATTAGACCGGATTAACCGCCGTGAAAGCAACCCCCGGCGATTGCGTCCGGAAACTTCGCGGATATCCCTTGGCGATGGCCAGTAGACCGCCTCGGAGATTACGACCGATCGATTTTACGTCGAGCCGCGCCTCTCTTTATCGTTTTATGTATCCCCGAAGACGTTTATATGTAGCACAAGCATACGGGATCTTTTTAGAAAAGAAATACGAGCTCTCTCTCTCTCTCGCGCGCGCGCGCACGGGCGTGCATATAATTCGCTCAAACAAGCAGGAGTGCATAAAAAGAAGCCTCAACAAATACACGTCGCAGAACCGGTCGCAGAACCCTTGAAATAATGAGATACTGGTCGATAATGAGATACTGGGTCTGTGTGTGTTTCCGAGCAGTTTCCGTACGAGAAGCGTCTCCGCGTGTTAATTCGCGCGCATCGAGCGGCACGATGGTTTAATTGCGAGCGATTTGACAAAAAAATCTCGAAGAGACAGGTCACCGATCACGTACCTGAGAAAAGGAGAGGAGCAGGAGGTTACGGAGCAGTACAAAAGACACGTGGGACTCACACGTAACGTATTTCTCCGCAACGCGACGCGCATGCTACGTACACATTTCCTGTTACACTTAATACAACTAGGGTTCCGTTGCGCGTAGCAATACGTGACCCGTCGCGTACTCGGGTCCGTCATGAAAAAAAAAAAAAAAAGACGAAGCGTATCACAGATCCCCTTGTCCGTGCGAGATCGCGGCTCTCTGGATCCCGTGCGAAATATGGACTGTGCGTCCCCCACGGCGACCTTCCCCGGGCACAAGTCGAGGAGGGTAAAATCCCGACAGCGACACCGCCGACCGCCGCCGGCAAACGACAACGTCGCCGTCGACGAGGACAATGACGGCCGCGTGATTCAAGGCTGTTTTTGTTGCGTGGCGATAAACAGGTTGCTGAGTAGACAATGTGTCGCGCGGTGTCGAACTAGGCCCATTGCGGGCTTTCGTGTCACACGGAGCTAACTGCCGTACGCGAGATTGGTAACCGGCGGCCGAAGTGTACGGTCGAATCCCATTATTATTCCTGATTGGCCAAACTGAGCTAGAAACCGACGCGGCACGCCGCGCTCTCTCGCGCGTCCCCCGCCGGTAAATAATACCGCCGAATCTGTCCTGGAAATCTCACTACCGGCGGCGGCGGCAATGATGGCGAGGCCACCGGGGGCCGCACGGGTCACATTTCTTGCTGCAAAGTCCACTCAGCGGAACGCGCGGCTCCACGCAACAAAAACAACTTCGAAGCGCCCTTGGCGGCCACCGAGCTTGAGATTTATGTGGGTTAACCCGTGTACCTAATACATCTAGTCCGTCGGTCAGTAACGCGTACTGATTGCTTCCGCCCAGCCCCTTCGCCGCCGTGGACTCATGAAGCGCGAAAATTTCTGCGCACCGGAGAACCTCGCGATTTTTGTGTTTCGGGTCACTTACTTCAGAACTTTCAGAACTTTCTTCTACGAAGTGCGTGTATATTAGTGGCATACGACAAACTGTACATACTAGAGAACAAGACACACTGAGAGAAAAATGTTTGATATTTCTAACTATAATCATATGTAGAGAAATAATTACTATAAATTATGGTCAAGACAACCATTTTTTAGTCAATTACTATAATTTTAGTGATAATAACCTTATGCATGTCAAGACGACTATTTTCTAGTCAATTGCACTATAATTTTAGTGATAACAATCTTATATGCATGTTACTATTACTATCTTCATGTTGGAACAATCAAAAAATAGAGTTGGGCCCAATTTGGTGCTAAACACGAAAATAGTAGTAGTAACATGCATATAAGGTTATTATCACTAAAATTATAGTGCAATTGACTAAAAAATAGTTGTCTTGATCATAATTTATAGTAATTATTTCTCTATATGATTATATAGTTACGAATACGAAACATTTTTCTTTCAGTGTAGGAGAGCGTGTTCCTGGAATCAATTTAAGCAGAAAGCTTCGTATAAACGTGCACAAAATTGACAATACTTACCTAAGTGTAGGCATTCAAAGCTAATAATTCAATTAAAAGTTTTTAAATACCTTATTATATTGAGAAGAAAAAATCTGATAGAAAATCATATAAAGATAATCAAACAATATAAAGATAAAAATTACTGAATAAACATAAAAATCACATAAATTGTTCAAGTTGACATCACACTGAGAGAAAAAAATAGTTGGAATAACTATAATCTCACTATATTTTATAGTTTGTTTTGGCCTCAAACATATATTTATAGTTCATCTAAACATGAAGTTATAGTAGAATGAACACAGATTTATAGTCACCGTCTTATTACTCTATATATATAGTAAAGCATCTTTTGAGAATATAGTTACATGTACCTATATTTGCCAAATATTCCAATTGTATTGACTATATAAAATAGTTAATTTCTCTTACCATTCAATATTTGCTACCTTACTATATTTTTTATTTCAAATAATTATAATTCTTGGTAAAAATTTTACACGGGTCAGTTATACTATGCTTATATTGTAAATATTACAAATATTATGGTAACATTTACTATAAAAATTATATTCCTAACTATAATCTTTTTACTATGCCATTATAATTCCAAATATCATACATTTTTCTCTCAGTGCATTCGGCTATGATACATTGCGCACTGCGATCCAAAATGAATAGCTGCATGAAGAATCTCGTGATTGTTTCTTATCTGCCACCATGTATCATTAATACGCTGTATTAATGATGAAGAAGCAGTCTTCTTCAGAAGAAGAAGATTAATAAAGGCAAACCAGATCTTAGCTTTGAACACCTGTACCTAGGTAACTACTGTGAATTTCATCGGTGTGTGTTTATAAGGAATTTTCTGCTTAAATTGGTCCCAAGAACACGGTTCTTTTAGTATTTACAGTTCGTCATGGGACAACCTGTATGTACGTGAATTAGGAGACGTACGACGCAACACTTAAGGATGCATTGGCCATTTAAAAAATAATGAAAAATTTTGAAAAAAAATTAAAAATAAATCTACATTACATCTGAAAGTAATCATAAATTATTTGATACTGATTCAGTGTCTGGATCAAAAGTTTCTGCGTCCACTTTGCAGTGTAAACCTAGAAAATATAATAATATCAAATGAAGTATTAACAACGCATTAACGACACTTCCAACGTCAATAACACGTCATTAAACGTCAGCCCGCTATTTGGGAGTATTTTAAACCGTACTATTATGGAAGTACTTCATGGTACTTTAGTGAAGAGATAATTAAAAAATAATAACAAACATCCCAACTTTTGTATACATATTTCAACATGTATACAAAATATTCATATGTTGGAACATTGCAGAGTTTTATTGTGGTTCAGGGAGAAGAGTTTAAAAATCAGTTTAGAAATTATATAAAATGGAGTAAATAAATAATAAAAATGTTATGTTAATGCAAAAATATATTATTATTTGACTGTGTCGTACATACATATATACCACACGTTTTTTTACGGAAAATATAAATATTCACGCGTTAATTCCCGGTGGTGCGTTTTGCAGAGATTACGCGGTCAATAGATCCTTGACTCAAAAAATTCGGTGAAATTGTTGGTAAAATGACGGGAAAAACAACGAGCGTCACAATAGAAATCGAGCAATAAATTCGGAGGACGCCGACAAAAACGCTGGTAATTTCGATATTACTCAATTAATGTACAATTATTACGTTGTAAAGTAATTGCGAGTATAATTATTTGATAATTGGACACGATTATAAAACGTAGCGTACCAATTTTGGAAGCCGATTTTCGTGGTTGCAATTCTTTTAAAATCGTTACACGTCACAGAAAATAAAAAAAAAAAGAAACAAACACGGACATTACAACGGGTTTTCGCGCCATTAATCATAATTACGTAATGCGCACTGGATTCGTTAGCGACGATGCATTCGCGCGCGCAACTAAATATTTACCGGACAAAGTTTGCAAAACTTTATAAGGAGAGCCGGGTAATTCTCTTTTTTTTTAATTAAGTGAAATGGACACGATACGGATATAAGTCATCGCGTATACTGCGAATATTTCTATACGGATGAATATAAAAAATACAGAAAAATACAGAGATGTCAACAACGCCATACCCGGAGGTAATATATGAAAGTTGACTAATTAAAAATTTTTTGAAAAAAAGATTCTTGAGACAAAAAGAATCACTTGTTTTATATGTTTCTGTTTTGAGGGGGATTTTCATTTACATGTTTCTCTCGATACTCTCTTCCCAAAAATTCCAAATTAATTGAAAAAACATAGCGCGAACAAAACTCGCGCGCGCGCGAATAACTCTCGTCCGTAGATTAAATCATTATTTTTAAAACGTAGAAACGTCAGATCAGCCCGGAATCACAGCGATAACAGCTGAGGTAAATGTTTCGCGCATTAATCGTAATAATCATAGTCACATCATGGCGCACTGCGCGCGATACAGTTAGCTCGAAAGGAGAGGGCGCCGAATAAATGCTTTGATATATTACGCCGAGTTCAAAGTGACTGACTTACGAGTTACACGTTACGCCAGGAAAAAGTTCTCGTTAGCTCCATGAAGTTGCAAGACACGTTTCCATAATATTCGTGACAAAAGGAAGTTTATCCGTACATGAAAGAGCTTAAACTTAATGACTGCCTTGCAGATAAGAGTTTCCCATTACGCTAATGCACCGCCTACAAATTTCATACGGCGCGCTTTATTTTCATTCATTACTTAGCACAAGTTCGAGGATGCAAATCCTAACAACATCGGAAGTCATTACGACTCCGTAACTTTACGGTACGATTGCCCACTGAGATGTTGGTGTACCCTCTCCTTTCCTTTTTTTTTTCGTCCCTTTTTTATAAGACAATACGTACAGGAGTCTCCACCGAGTCAACTCTCGCGCATAGTTCATTCCGTCGTTTCCTTTCCAACAAAACCGCGCCAAGAGATCACAACGGTTGATAAGTTCCCAAGAAGAAAATAAGCCAGAAAATACTCAGTAACTCGTAAGAAATTTTAGTTATTGTCCTGCATTGCTGCCTAAATCCTACTTAGTTTTACCAACGCTTGTTTCGATTAAACTAGACACTTGTAATTATACACTAATAACTAGACCATGTAAAACTAGCCAGTTTCTAGTTAATTATTATCAATCTCTAATCAGTCTCTAGTCAGTTCTCTTACATTCTTATTTTTTAAATTTTTAATTATTATCTCTTATTTATATTATATATATATATATATATATATATATATATATATATATATATAAACAGAATTATATTTATTCCTAACAGAAATCCGACAAATTTACAGTTATTTATAGAAATTTATAATTATTGAAGAAAAATGAAAAACGATTGAAACTGCGTTACATATTAGTCCTTAAAAAATACATTTTATACACAACCAACATCGAAAATATTAAATATTTATATACGTTTGCATTTATTGATTCATAAAAATACACGTTATATTTTTTAACTTTTTTTATATACACTGAGAGAAAAAATAGTTGGAATAACTATAATTTCACTATATTTTATAGTTCGTTTTGGCCTCAAACATATATTTATAGTTCATCTAAACATGAAGATAGTAGAATGAACACAGATTTATAGTCACCATCTTATTACTCTATATATATGGTAAAGCACCTTTTGGGAATATAGTTACATGTACCTATATTTGCCAAATATTCCAATTGTATTGACTATATAAAATAGTTAATTTCTCTTACTATTCAATATTTGCCACCTTACCATATTTTTTATTTCAAATAATTATAATTCTTGGTAAAAATTTTACACAGGTCAATTATACTATGCTAATATTGTAAATATTACAAATATTATGGTAACATTTACTATAAAAATGATATTCCTAACTATAATCTTTTTATTGTGCCATTATAGTTCCAAATATCATATATTTTTCTCTCAGTGTATTTATTCATTTTCGTATTTTATGACTTTTATTATGATAGTCGTTCATGAAAAAAATTAATAAAGTCAAGAACGTTAGCATTAACTTCGCATTATCCAATTTCATTGCAGTGAATATCTCAAAGATATTAGCCAAAATATTGTTAGTTTTATATAAATATACATAAACTAGTTATTATTTCCTAATTAGTTTGTTCTCATTAATATCTAGCTAATTTTGGCCAGGAAGAGAAGACTAGAGTGTTGTGAGTTTTAACTGAGCATAATCTAATCATTAATTACCAGTCTATGTGGCTATATAAAGAGAATTTTGAGTAAAAATATAATAGAATTTTGTAACGATCGACGTTTTGTAGCAGAATTTACTGTCATTGCACTGAGAGAAAATGTATGATAGTAGAGAGTATGATATTTGGAACTATAATGGCATAGTAAAAAGATTATAGTTAGGAATATAATTTTTATAGTAAATATTACCATAATATTTGTAATATTTACAATATAAGCATAGTATAATTGACCTGTGTAAAATTTTTACCAAAAACTATAATTATTTGAAATAAAAAAATATAGTAAGGTAGCAAATATTGAATGGTAAGAGAAATTAACTATTTTATATAGTCAATAGAATTGGAATATTTGGCAAATATAGGTACATGTAACTATATTCCCAAAAGGTGCTTTACCATACATATAGAGTAATAAGATGGTGACTATAAATCTGTGTTCATTTTACTATATCTTCATGTTTAGATGAACTATAAATATATGTTTGAGGCCAAAACGAACTATAAAATATAGTGAGATTATAGTTATTCCAACTATTTTTTTCTCTCAGTGTATAAGTAGCACATATGTGCTACTTATATTTTAGGAACTGAAGTGTGCTATTGAAACACTTGCTATATTTATCCAAATTTATTGTGTTCTTTAACGAGATAAACTTTACTGACACAATCATGACACTATTTTTGAATTACTAAAAACATAGCAAAATTGAAAAGAATTCACGTGAAAAGGAAACTATAGTATTCTCTCCGTATAGTTTCTGACAGTAGTTTTGACCTAATATAGTTACCTATACAGTAGTACCTAATACAGTAGTTTTGAAAATATTTTTTTAACAAGGCCAGCTACTAACTTTGAATTACTTACATATTAGCTAATAAAATAAACGAACCAATTTTATCTCAACATGATTTTCTCACTCAGTCGTTTAACGATTACTGTGCAATAAAGTTTAAAACTGACTAGTTTTTAACATATGACTAGTTTTCTCTCGGAAATTTTTCTGCTCAGGCTGCAGAAATGTGCGCGAAGATGTCCGACACTTTTGCAAAGTATCACGTTGATCCATAAGTTCGTGCGAATTTTTCATCAAGATTGAAACGCATTTTATTCTTGTTAAAAACAATTTTAATCAGTAATATATGCGCTACTCTGGTCGACAATCTTTTGCCATCTATCACGTAATTTCATAATTCCCCTCTCGTAAAACTCTCGTGCTTTTCCAGCGAAGAAACGTTCCAAGTGATTTGTCACATCTTCTAAAGAAGCGAAGTTTATGCCGTCAAGGGAGTTCCGCAATGAGCGAAACAGATGATAATCGGAGGGGACAATGTCGGGTGAATATGATGGGTGAGGCAAAATATCCCAGCCAAACTCTAACAATTTTTACAGAGAAGTAAAGAAGCATAATGCACCGGAAAAACTCACTAACGCCTTCCATTTTCAAACTGCAGTAAAGAAAACTGTACTTTTTCAAGTACTATCACTTATACTACGAAATATGTTCTGAGATGTTGACTATCAAAGCATTTACGTATAGATGGTCAATTGCGTATGGAACTGTCCTCCTGATACTAACACGTGAATACCAATTAGGCAAACATCAGCACGAACTTATGAATCAACGCATATATTACTGTGCTTCCCGCAACAAGGGGAAGGAGATCCTATAGAAACGGCGCGTATTCCATCGGAAATGTCCATATACAGGGTGTTCCAGATCACTTTCACAATCTCTCGTAAGGACGTAGAGCGGAGTTGAGATGAACACAAAAGTCCAACACTATTTTGCGATATTCGCAATAAATCTCAAGATATTAATTAAAAAAGATTGGTGAATGATCACGCGCGATATGGTAGATGAGCTGCAGTGGCGTCGTCTGCCGTTGTATGCTTACACATTAGGTCAAACTGAATAAAAAAGTCCTCTACCATTTTGCAAATGATCACACTGAGAAAAAAATTTATGATATTTGGAACTATAATGGCACAATAAAAAGATTATAGTTAGGAATATCATTTTTATAGTAAATGTCACCATAATGTTTGTAATATTTATAATATAAGCATAGTATAACTGACCCATGTAAAAATTTTACCAAGAATTATAATTATTTGATATAAAAAATACAGTAAGGTAGCAAATATTGAATGGTAAGAGAAATTAACTATTTTATATAGTCAATACAATTGGAATATTTGGAAAATATAGATACATGTAACTATATTCCCAAAGTGTACTTTACACATAGAGTAATAAAATGGTGACTATAAATCTTTGTTCATTCTGCTATATTTTCATGTTTAGATGAACTATAAATATATGTTTGAGGCTAAAATGAACTATAAAATATAGTGAGATTATAGTTATTCCAACTATTTTTTTCTCTCAGTGCACATAGATTTTCAGATATTAATTAAAGAAAATTTGTGCATTTTGCACGGAAAAAAAAGGTTTGGTTGAATTAACCAAGTATCTGGTCGAATATGAACGATCCAGAAATTGCGATTGAAGTAACCCGAATTCTGTTTAAGTCAACCAAAAATCTTGAAATTCGGGTTTAAGTCAACCAAAAATCTTGAAAACAGAATTCGGGTTACTTCAATCGGAATTTCTAGATTGTTCATATTCGATCAGATATTTGATTAATTCAACCAAATCTTTTTTTTCCTTGTGGTACACAATTTACTTTGATTAAAATCTATGTTATTTGCAAAGTATTAGAGGACTTTTTTGTTCAGTTTGACTTAATGTACAAATATACAATGGCAGTCGGCGCCATTCCAGCTCATCTATCATATCGCACATAATCATTCACCAATCTTTTTTAATTAATATCTTGACTATTATTGCGAATATCGCAAAATGGTATAGGACTTTTGTATTCATCTCAATCCGCTCTACGTCCTCACGAGAGATTGTGAAGGTAATCTGGGACACCCTGTATATAATTCGGAAACGTTCATATATATATTTTCCAGTGGAATTTCCGGAAAAGATCTATTTCCTTGCGCAATCTCATGGAGGTAAATAAGGGCACGTGGTAATTTACTGTCACGATCGAGCTATCCGTTACAAGTAACGAAACGTACCGAGCCCCAATACGTGCTGTAAGTATGCAAATATCCCAAGGATAGCACAGCCTGTCCGACAGTGTGATTTTTACTCCAGATAAATATGAATCCCGGCGGTGTCACTGTCGCCAACGTAAATCCAACCTAGCGCGAGCAGCTAGTTAATCAGCGACTGGGGAAGGATTTAATGAAATTTGTTTCTCGATCGTTTTGCGAACGCAAAACGCGTGCTTTTTAATTAAAATTATGCAAATCCCTGATTAATGGCGCGACCGGGGAATCGATGCGCGTGTAATGATCACGAAATATTTAAATATGAAAAATATCTATTTTGAATGTTTTCGCAACGTACAGAAAGAATACATTAAATTATACAGTGACTGAAATGTCCGGCTGGAAATTCGATATAATATCGAGCCACGCAAATCCTACAAAGTTACGTAAAACTTGAATGAGATATACTCGCGCACACGAACGGCCGAAATAACGTCGAGATAGTTGAAAGAATAATTTAATATGTTTTCCATGACATCGACTGTTCCGAAAATACACGTGGCTCATTACATTGCACATATCTTTGCCGGCAATTCAAGCCAAATGATATTAAACGTCACCTCCGCAAATCCGCAAAAAGAAAATATCGTATTTTGCGAGCGTGTGTGAGAGAGAAAAAGAGAGAGAGAGAGAGAGCGAGCTTAATTTTCGCATTAATCATTATCATGAAATCACATTTGTGTATACATTAATTAAATCGATATTCTCCAGCATTATAAATATTATTATCACGAAAATAGAGCGCATGCAGCATCCAAATAATTTCAACCGGTTTGAAAGTCTCGTTACATACGGAATTCCCATTGTATCGTTACTCCGTTTATTCTATGAAAAGCCCCATTTTTAGTCTTTATAAGACGAACAACAAACATTCTCCCGGTGTGAGGGCATGTATTTAAATGTACGCTTCCGCGCGTACATCTAAATTTACTGACAAAAATAGGTCGCACTGTAGTCAAAAATAAAAAAAACTCCCTTTCGCCGAGGGAATCGCGATAATTATGGAAATTTAATTATTTTCCTAAGTACACAATGACGCTTCATTAAATTATAATTGCAGCTCAGTAATAATTAATATAATGTCATTTATCACGCTCTTTAGTGGAATAAATTGTAAATGTTCAAAGGTTCAGTTATATTTGCGTAATTCTATTATCCGCCATTGACATGGCTTCGCTGAAGTTCCTCTGCTTATAAAGTTTTCGAAACGCGTCTTTTTTTTTCCCCTTTTTTTCTTCGATAATAGCATATTTCAGGTATTGCCGAATCGCGCTAGCATTGTGTCCAATTCTTCAATTAAATAACAGGCTATGCCTTCGTAATCGATCAATGACGTGACTCAACGTTATCCGCTCGTGGAGCGGAAAAATGGAACGAAAGCTACTCGCAAAATTCCGGAGCATTGTTGGATCAGTGAAAGCGTTGCCGCGCAAGCGAGACAAACAAAGAGAGAGAGAGAGAGAAAAGAGAAAGAGAAATGTGAAGCGCTAATCACGCGATACCGTGCGTGAAGTTCGTGCGGTTTCATCGTTAAACCGCGTTTTTTTCTATTTCCGCGGACCACATGGTATTAGCCGGCGCAGTCTGAAAAGTAAAATGTACAGGGTGTGTCGCAACATAATACGTGGAAATCGGTAATACGGCCGCGCGCGATACACTTCGATTTCCGATACATTTCCAGTCGGGTTTTTCTTAATGGAAATTCCAGTGAAAACCGTGCGCGCGCGCATGTGTACGCGTCCGTGTGTGTATGCCCTATAGAAATAAAAAATTTCCACGCTAAATGCCTACCGCAAAAATACAAAATCTTTCGGCGACGAGGTGGAGAGTTTCGAGCGAGATGGAAATTTCCTGGCTGGCCCGCAATCGATTCGCGACGACGAATGATCAGGTTACACGCCGGAACGATGCAAGACATATTTATATTAGATTTTTTACTCGCTCTCGCTTTATTTGCCGTTGGAATTTTTCTGTAATGCCGGCGACGAGTTAAGTGAACACGGCGCGATTGAAAATCACGCGCGCGCACACTGAGAAAAATCCCTCGGTTGTCGGAACAAAAGCACGTTTGCCGTTTGATGATCGTTAGGGAAACAGATCGGACAGTTACCGCTGCAAATTGTTTCTCATATTTGCCATTTTAACAAGTAAACGTTGCCTGAAATACAGATCACATTTGTTCTCGTCTGTTTAGGTTAGATTAAGTTAGATTATTTATGTCTTTAAAAAAACATTTTACTTAGAGCGGCAAATTGAAAGTAACAAATCATTTGTTCCCATTGCGAGATCATTTGTCCTCCCGTATCAACCCAACCGTTGAGGATACTAGTATTTGTTTAGATTAGCAAAACTTTTTTTCTCTCAATGCACGTACTGAAGAAATCCCTCGGTTGTCAGAACAAAAGCACATTTGCTGTTCGACGACTGTTAAGCTTAATTTACAATGTGTTCTTTGCTTGTTGTTTCTTTCTCTTTATCTGATTTTTTAGGCTTTCGCGGTGTCAATGCACACTTAGATTTGGTTTCCGGATTTGAGCCGCGTGGATTCATCTTTGTTTGATTCCGACGAACACTTCAGTCCGCTTCATCAGGGAGGAACGACACGATGATTTCTCTTTATCTCTTTCTGACTCAAACTTTAAACCTTAAAGCCTAATCTACAATGTGTTCTTTACTTCCTATTTCTTGTTTTCTGTCTTTTTTTAGTTTAAGGTTTAAGGTAGAAAGAGATAAGGAAAAAGTAACAGGAAGCAAATAACACATTATAGATCAAGCTTTAATCGGAAAAAACAATAGAAAACAAGAAACAGGAAGCCAAAAGCACGTTGTAAATTAGGCTTTAGAGAAACAGATCGGACAGTTACTGTTGCCAATCATGGGTCATTATAACAAATACTGTTGCCTGAGGTACAAATCACATTTTTTTCGTCCGTTTAGATTAGTTAGGTTAGGGTTATGTCTCTACTACAGAAATGTTGCTTAGAGCAGCAAATTGAAAGTAACAAATCATTTGGTCCCTTGCTGCAGAGTGGTTTCCTGTTCCATATCAGCAAACCATTTGTTGCGGGTACTGGTATTTTGTTAGACTAGCTTTTTCTCTATTTTGTTAGACAAAACTTTTTCTCTCAGCGCGCGCGCTCTCCCGTTGTAAAATGTCGTATTTACAGAAGCGCCGCGTCCAAATGCGATTATTTGCGGTCGGACCGGAAAAAGGCCAGGTCTCCCGTGTAATTTTTCTTAGCGATCGATGCGCGCGATGCGCGTGTATCAAGCGCGGCTCCCCCGAAATTCAACGCGACGTGAAAACGTTAAAGCGCTAATTAATTAATTAATTGCCTCTTTAACGCAAGTCCTCGAATTAATTAGAGGGCTGCGCATTAACCGCCTCTTTATCCGACGGAATGTCGCCTCGAGGAAAATATCTCGTATTCTTTTCAAGTCCGAGAGCGGAGAGAAGTGGCGGTATCGAGAAGATTAATTAGATATTCGGCGAGCCGCGGCTCGCCCTCTTAGAATCCAACTTGCCGCTCACTTCGCATTCAGCTTCTTGCACGTCGCGCGTATCGAAAAGTTCACGGGGGATGAATAAAACAGGAGGATTTTCCGAAATAATTTCTGCTCACAGCCGGGCGAACTGTGCGAAGTCCTGCCCGGCGTATAATACCGAGATTAACATTAAGCAACGTTCAACGGCTCGCGGCCGAGAACACACAAACGCCACGTCTCTGTCTTCCTCCCGCGCAATTGTTCCGATCATTGTGTTCCGCGCACTTTCACCCCGACGGCATCTCTTACCGTTCGGTCGCCCTTCCCCCCCTCCTGCTCCTTTACCTTCCCCTCCCCTTTATCCCGTCTTCGCGCGACGCGAACTCCAAAGTTGCGGAAACTTTCTATCGTATCGCCGCGGGAATTCGCCGAGATACCGTTACTTTCCCGAGCGAGCGGATATTTTAATATCCGCCTTTGTATCGTTTTCTCCGTGCACATTGCGCTACTTTAATGTTGCATCACATGACAAACACAACGAACTCGCGCGGCTGCCCCCCTCCGATGATCGCGAGCCCCGTCTGCGATAAAACGCGCCGCGCAATCCGATGGATTTGACTCGCGAGGAATCTTCGCGCGATAAAACACGAGGGGAAACACGTTTAATGAATGCAGATCTCCCGATTTCACGACTTAATATACAAGCCTTCTCGTTCTCTCACTTCGCTCTTCGGAGACGTTCGAGAACCGGCGCTGTCTAAGCCGCCGATATTGCTGAATCTATCGTAGCCTTATCGGCCTTCATTAGGCGAATCGCACGGGAGTAAAGGAGAAAGGTGGACAGAGAAAAGAGAGAGACAGAGAGGGAGAGAGAGAGAAAGATATAGGTAGATAGGAAGGAGAGGAGAGGGAGAGACGGCGCAATTCCACTAGAAATTCAGAGTCACCACAGTCGAATGCTTCGCAGCTCGCCATAATCCGATTTCGCCTCTCTCTTCTTTCCTCGACCCGCTCTCGCGCGCCCGTGTCTCTCCGTTTGCCTTTCAACTGATAACTAGTAATTAAACAGCTCCAACAACGGGATAGGGCATTTACTCGCACAATTCCCCCTGCCGTCTTCTTCAGCACCTCTCTCTCTTTCTCTTTCTCTCTCTCTCTCTCTCCTCTCCTCCTCTCCCTCGTTCATCCCTCGCCTCCTCACTTTCTCCCATTCTCTTCTCTACGCCACTAGCATTCTCCCTCCTCCTCGCCGCATCGCTTTTACATTCCGTAACTCCACTTTCTGAGCTATTGTCCATCGCAAGTCCGAGGCCTGCCGGAGGAGGGGAGAAAGGAGAGATGGAGGAGAGAAGGGAGGGGGATGCCCACGGGAAATTATTAGTTGTGAATCTATTCATCTTACGAGAAAACCGCCACGGGATATCCTGATACGATTCTCAATACGTCCCGTAATAAAGCTGGAAACGCACCTCGAAATCTCGCGGCCCTGGAAGGCATCGATATGGTACGTACGCGTTATTTGCGGTGTCTTCCGCCACGGGCCCGACGCGCTTCGATGTACCGCAAAACGTAAAAAATAGATATCGGATGATTAAGCGGGTGGGTAAAGCGGGATGACGGCTCGATAGAGATTAGCCGGGGCCACGCTCGACGGAAGATAAAACGAAAATTCGGAATAAAAACGAGGGGCGAAGCGAGCTGCAATAACGATCTCGCGATAAATGATATTTTCATTCGCAAGCGACGCGCACTAATTCATCTGTTAATCTTTAAGTCGATCCCGAGCACTTTCGGAATAGGCTTCCTCAGTCGGTGGGAATCTTTGAGTCGGTAGAAATATGTTTCTGATTGAATCCGACTGAAATAAATATTATCGAGTATTCACATATTAGATTCACATATCGAGATTTTCATATTATAATGAGTGAGTATTCATTGACTTTCAGTGAGAATATTGCTACTTTAATATTCCGTCTTACATCTCACTGATTTTGATCTGTACACTGAGAAAAAAATATTTAAAAACTAACAAAGGTTTCTTAGGTGGATGCCATATTAACATGTTATTTTAAATCAAAATTCTTTTCATTTAAACCGAGTATTGTTTACTTAAATCGAGTAAACAAAACTCGGTTTAAATAAAAAGAATTTTGATTAAATATAAGATGGTACACTGTATGTTGCAAAAAATATGATTGTACACGGTTAACAGTTTCCGTGCACCCTTTGCGTGTAACACTGTCTGTACTGCTTGTAAAATGCGTCAATAATGAGAACAGTCATTAATGTTCACTGATCATTTCAGCGGCATTTTACTAATTGCAGTACTATACTTATAATCGCTATAAAGTGCTATATTTACAATTGAACCACCGTTGTAAGTATAGCATCTCAATGCTGCATCAAGTATAGCATGAAGAATATACTGATTGCACTTTAGAGAGCGCTGTGAAAAGATAACGCACGATTCTTAATGAATTTAATTTTCCAAAAAGAGACATTATATATATATATATATATATATATATATATATATATATATATATAATGTATAAATATATATAATTTTATATATATGTAAAATATAAAATATAAAAAAAAAAAAAAAAATATATATATATATATATATATATATATATATATATATATATATATATAAACGTTAGTTATATATGAATTAGAATTTAAAATACACTAACTAGACTGTTTACTGAGATATAAACGAATTATATTTTTATTTAAAGCAATCAGACAAATTTATTTACATGAGTTTGGCCAAAGCCACGAAACTTGTACTGACTAAACTTGTTTGGTTATTTCAAATTTCTATGGAAGTCATAGTGGAGATTCTGAGAGTCGTGAAATAGACAAAAGCATTTTTCGTTTTTCGAGCAACTTAAGAAAAGAATTACATTATAATTATTATATTCGTACCATTAGACCTAAATGTTCTACTTGACCAGAAGAATATTTCATTATAATAATCAGAAATTCTGTTTAATTTATTCAAATTCTATTTAACTAAACGTTAATCAAACCGTGATAGTTTTTTTACATGTAGCTAACGTACAAATTGATTGTAGGGTCATGACACAACAGCAATGGCTATATGCTTTACTTTGTTACTGTTAGCTGAGCACAAGGATATTCAGGTACTTCTCGATGAGGACATGCAATATATAAAGAAGCAATTTATTTAATCCTGTTTAATCATTAAATAATTAATTAGTTCCTATTAAAACGGGAAAAATATTTTCTACTCGTCCCAGTGTATTTTCGTTTATCAATAGTAATTAATCAGTCGAATGAAATTAAAGGAAAGCAATCTTATAATAAAATAATGAAGTAAATATAAATATACATATAGATATTTGCTGAAATTATTTTTTGCATATATATAAAATATCACGAAGCAGTGAGATATATAATTTTAATTGGAATTGGTGATACAGGACCGCGTTAGGGAGGAGATCAATACAGTGATGGAACAGTTTGAAAAAAAGTTGACTATGACAGTCATGCAGAATCTATCGTACTTAGAAAGATGTTTGAAGGAATCGTTGCGGCTGTATCCCAGCGTACATTTTATATTGCGACGTGCTGACGAGGATGTAAAATTATGTGGTAACAGCAATAAATTTTTGTAAATGTATAACCGTATTTCAGATTTAATGTTTTGAAATCAATGCAAATAAATCGGAGTTATATCCATAAATAATATATATTTTTTATATATAGGCATTATCGTAACATTTTCCATTATTATGTATAAATTACATTTAATTATGTAATATACTTTACAGATTCAAATGTAATACCCGGTGGAACAGTTGTACAACTCAATATCTACGATGTTCATAGAGATCCCAATTTCTGGTCAAGTCCCAATGTATTTGATCCAGACAGATTTTTGCCTGAAAAAATACAAAAGCGTCATCCTTATTCGTACCTGCCGTTCAGCGCGGGACCACGGAATTGTATTGGTAAGTTAGCGTAATCCTCATACCTCTATATGTGAGCAATTTTTAATACACAAATTATGCATGACAGGCCAGCGATTCGCTATGTTGGAAATGAAGATCATGATAGCTACTCTCGTACGCAACTTCTATTTGGAACCTATTGATTATCTAAAAGATATGAAGATAATTGCTGATATAATACTTCGGCCTAACCATCCGCTGCGTGTAAGATTTGTCCCAATAGAAGACGTTTGAAGCAAGAATGGATTCTATGAATAATAGAAGCGAATGCAAATACGTAGTTAAAATCTAACAATTGTCGATTTAACAATTACACATCCATACATGTGTGTATAAAAACTTAATATTAAAATCGCATACATACATATACATGTGTGTATGTATGTATGCGATTTTAAAATTATAATTTTATATATACGTGTACGGATGTGTAATTGTTAAATCGACAACTGTTAGATATAGAAATTTGTTATATATTGAAATAAGTAAATGGTATATATGTAGAGATTATCTTAAACTTTAAGAATAAATTTTTTAGAAAACTTGGAATTAACTTTATTTCAGAATATATCAGGACCTTGAATAAGTTCTCGCTATTTTCCAACATATGGCGTTACCAGAACTGCGTGCGTGTAGTTTAAGATGGTAACGCATCTATATGGAAGTACTATAAGCAAGCTTGAAATTCAGTGTATGTCATTTCGCCGAAGTGTAAACAACTTTTTCTTTCATAGTGTTAAACATGTCGAGTTTCGTGCCAAAAAAAGAGTATTTGCGGGGAATTTTACTGCACTACTTTATTAAAAAAAAATCTGTAGCTGGAGCATACAGAATTCTTGTTGAGACTTACGGCGACAATGCTCTGTAGGAAACAACATGCAGAGATTGGTTTAGATGCTTCAAAAATAATGATTTTGATGTTGAAGATAAAGAACGCTCTGGCGCATCGAAAAAGTTTGAAGGCGAAGAATTGGAGGCATTACTTCGTGAAGACTCATGTCAGACGCTAGCTGAACTTGCAAAATCATTAGGAGTTGATCACACAACAGTTTCGAAACGTTTGAAAGTATTAGGAATGATTCAAAACAAGAACATTGGGTGCCGTACGAGTTGAAGCCGAGAGACGTCGAACGGCGTCTTTTCACGTGTGAACAGTTGCTTCAACGGCAGAAAAGGAAAGGTTTTTTGCATTGTATCGTGACTGGCGATGAAAAGTGGATACACTACGATAATCCTAAGCGTAGAAGATCGTGGGGTAAGCCCGGCCATGCATCAACATCGTCGGAATATCCATTTTCGAAGCTTCTGCTCTGCATTTGGTGGGATCAGCTGGGTGTAGTTTATTATGAGCTGCTCAAACCGAACGAAACCATCACGAGCGATCGTTATCGACTACAATTTATGCGTTTGAGCCGAGCATTGAAGGAAAAACGGCCGCTA
>NW_022639499.1:1836048-1850552 GCF_010583005.1 Odontomachus brunneus
GCGGCTGCAGCCCATAAGTGGCATGGTATGTTGGGCAAGATTTTGGCACAAATTTTAGCTTTCCTGTTATCATTGTCATGGAGCGAGATTCAAAATATAAAAAAATGTTACTGTATCACAAAGTAACTCCTACAGTCACAAAGTAACCCCATCTTACGGTATATATAAAATAAATATATGTATAAAATTTATATATATATATATAAAATGTCTTTTTTTAGAAAATTAAATTCATTGAGAATCGAGCGTTATCTTTTCAAAGCGCTTTCTAAAGTGCAATCAGTGTATTATTCTTCATTGAAATGCTATACAACGGTGGTTCAGTTGTAAATATAGTACTTTATAGCGATTATAAGTATAGTACTGCAATTAGTAAGATGTCGCTGAAATGATCAGTGAACAGTAACGACTGTTCTCATTATTGGCGCATTTTACAAGCAATACAGACAGTGTTACACGCAAAGGGCGCACGGAAACCGTTATATATATATATATATATATATATATATATACATTATATATTATTATTTAATATATATAAAAGCAAGAAAATTTGCTCCTGCAGCTAATATTTTTAGTTGTCCATATATTAACAAATCTTTTTTTTTCGTGTGTGTGTGTGTATATGTATATAACGGTTTCCGTACGCCCTTTGCGTGTAACACTGTCTATACTGCTTGTAAAATGCGTCAGTAAGAAAATTTGCTCCTGCAGCTAATATTTTTAGTTGTCCATATATTAGTAAATCTTTTTTCCGTGTATATATATTTTTATGTATATATATTTATGTATATATATATTTATTTCTTTATACGAGCATCATTCGCAAGGAAATTATGTAAAAGAAGCGGGATAAAGAGTGTCCTTTCAGGCAGGTGCACTTTACGCAGTAATGTGATTCGCATTCGTGGCACAATAGTAAATGGTACTGCATCGCGGGACCGCAGAACTCCTAATTAGAGCGGGCGAGATCGATTTCCTGCGGAAGCCGCAGTTAGAAAAGCGTCTAAACGTACGCGCGGAGAAGGCGTCAGAACAAAAAGCATATTCGATGCGCTGATTGAAAGGAAGAGAACCGCGCCCGATTGCGCGTGCACACGTTTCCGCGACTCGTTGCGAGTTCTGATATTTCCAACGCGCGTTTTTATGAGGAGAAGTGTGTGCCGGGGTATTACCGAGGCCGTAGTACTCCCGACTCTATACACCATAATTTCGCTATTACGCTGTCGTGCGTGTAGCCTGCGCTAGCAATAATATCGTACGCCTTTGGATGCAGTTATACGCAGAATGGAGCCGGCCGCCTTTATCGGATTTTTTATTCTATAACGCAAAATGTGTGTGTGTGCGCTAAAAAATATATTACTTCGCCGCGCTACAAAAGAACCTATCGCTGTTATTCCGAATAGTACTATTATATACACGTTGGTGAGACAGAACGAGAAAGAAAGAGGAGAGAGAGAGAGAGAGAGAGAGAGAGAGAGGGAGAGAAAAGCAGAGAGAAGTACTAAGAAAAACAATTTAATACTAGGAAAAAAATTATTTAAATAATATAAATTTTTTGGTGGGTACACTAACAACATATTTATTTATATTAATATGAAATATTTTTTAAATAAAAAAATATATTTTTTTAAGATCTTAAGAAAACATCATTGGAAAAAAAAGTATTTGAGTTGATTTACGAATTTGTGCGGATTTTTATTCAACTGACATTCACATGTTGTATTAGGAGGATAATTCTATACCAGTTAGTCTATGTGTATGCTTTAATACTTGACATTTCAAAGCATATTTTGTGGTATAAATGATAGAAGGATAAAATGATTAAAAAAGTACAGTATAGTTGTCTTTGTCGCGGCTTGAAAATGGAAAGTAGCAATGAGTTTTTCCAGTGCATTTCCATATGTTTTTTCAATATTAAAACAGATATTTTTTCATTTTCGTAAAAATTGTTAGAGTTGTATGAGATATTTTGCCTCACCCATCATGTCACCCGACATTGTTCCTTCCGATTATCATCTGTTTCGTTTATTACAGAACTGCCTTGACGGTACAAACCCTGTTTCTTTAGAAGATGCGAAGTCACTTGGAACATTTTTTCGCCGGAGAAGCACGAGGTTTTTACGAGAATAATCATGAAATTAAATTAATTTTGAAAAATAGCAAAACAATGTCGAACATAGAATGGCGCATATATTATGATTGATTAAAACTGTTTTTAACAAGAATAAAGTGTATTTTAATTTTCGAATTTTCGAAAAATCCGCACAAACTTTGTGGATTAACCAAATATTTATAATTAACAATAAACCCAATATTATAACCCAATATTTATAACATCGTATAGTAAAAGATTATAGACAAAAGAACAATTTTTGTAACGAGTGTTGCTATAAATGTTAGTGATAAGCTTATACGCATGTTGCTACTATTACTTCTTTATTAGATGAACAGAAAGATATAGCTGGTGCCGAGAAAATAGCTTAAATAAAGAGAAAATAATTTTAGTGGTCATTTGTTTTTCTCAGTGTTCAACTTTCGAGCAAAAGCACGATCATTTATTCCATTAAAAAGAAAAGAATGTAGATTTAAGTAAACATGTTGTTACTACCCACCAAACCAATGTTTACCAACTTTTAGATATTTTTTTTTCTCTCAATGTAGCGACGTGCGCGTCGCTCGTTAATCATCAAATTATCAGAATAATCACGAGAACGCGCGCGCCAGAAGCGAAATACTTCCAGGCGACATCTGTTCGCCGATAAAATTGAAAAATTGTTAACACAACCGGAAAAGCGTCGCGGAAAAGGAGCGGATACTAAATTGCGATGCTATCGATTGCGCGATATCGTGAACTCTAATCAGCACGACGGCGGTTCTGTGGAAATACGATTATTCCGGTGATCCCTAACGTGAACGCGGAAGGACGCTGCGGCACTTGCAGTCCGGAGATCTCATATCGATAACAAACAGCAGGAACTCTCGCATGAGGTGTCTAATTAGAACCGATAAGCTTGATTTCCGCGACACGCACCGCGCATACGTGTGAGCGCGTGCGCGTGATTCTGTTCGAGTAGGTTCGAGTAGGAACCGACGGGTGTTATGGTATTATGCTGATGGAAATTTGCTCGCGATTTTCTCGTTTTTTCAGTCGACCAATGGAATCGAACGGTTTTTTCTCATTCGTCATCGAACAGCGCGGCGACTCAAATTAGCACGGAGAAGACATTACTCGGGATATTACGTGGCTAAATATAGTCGACGCAGAAATATAGTCGAAATATCAATGTTATTTTTCGCCCATGCACTCTGAGAGAAAAAATATCCTCAGAAATAGTAAATAGTTATTTAATAGCTACAAATATTTTATATTGATGTAAATAAACAGCATTTATTTACAATATAAAATATTTTCCAAATATATAAGAAAATATATATTTTCCTAAAACTTTAAGATCTTAAGTTTTTCATGAGAACAATTATTTGTTCTATTTATATAAAAAAATTTAGATTTAAATAAATATATACTGTTAATACTCCTCTCCCCTCACCATTTAAGTATTCACTATTTTTTAAATATTTCTTCTCTCAATGCATACACTGTAAAAACTGATGTGTTAAATTTAACACATTTCATGTGTCCCAAATCATCTACTCTCATTTATGTGTAAATTTAACACAAAACGAATGTGTTAAAAAGTAACACGCATAATATGGAAAAAATTAACACAAGAATTTAACACTTGAATACCGTTAGGAATCACAAGTTGTGTTAAATTGACATATTTAATGTCAGACATAGATTATGTTAATTTAATATTTTCATCAAAATCATAGATTAATACTTCTCTAAAATGTTAAAATTTATTTTAGTTAATTTAACATCATACATGTCAATTTAACACAAACTGTGATTCCTGACAGTATTCAAGTGTTAAATTCTTATGTTAATTTTTTACATATTATGCATGTTACTTTTTACTACATTTGTTTTGTGTTAAATTTACACATAAATGAGAGTGGATGATTTGGGACACACGAAATATTAAATTTAACACATCAGTTTTTACAGTGTATAAAAAAAATTTTGGAAACCATTGTATTCCGGAAAGCAACTATATACGAATAATAAACTACATAAATATTACACTAAAAAAAATCTAAAAAATAAAAAATATTTATATTCGCTGGATATTAATAATATCTACTTGTACAAATACAAAATATTTCTCAAATAAGAGAATATTTTCTTAAAATCACCCAATGTTTTAACGAAAAAGCAAAGTTTTTTCATAAAAGCAATTGTTTATTCTATTTAAATAAAAGATATAAATATAAATATCATAAATAAAAGGATAATAAATTATTGCAGAATTTCGATCTACTCCGCGTTATAAAATTCTAAGTAACTTTTATTGTAAAATTCTCTTCTATTACTAAAATGTATTTAATTTGGATTCACACATATCTCTTTCTAGCCATAAGAAATATCCTTGCAACGACCATGACAGTTTTCTCCGTGCGTGATTGCCCAATAGGGGCGCAAGCGATATTATTAAGATTTCCGTGACATCTCTCCCGCTTCACGTGGAATCCGAATGACGCGACAGGAGATATTCGAGTCGCGTGTCGTAACTGCGCGATTACTTCCGGTGTGATGTCAGAGTGTCACGCTGTATTTGTTGGAACGTTCCGTTCGCGAAGTATCGCGGGCGGAAAAACCTGGGCGCCGTTACGGCAACAAAATCATAAGCATTCCAGTCACGGGTCAATTCCCTTGCGCGGGCGTTTTTCTCGAGCGACGCTATTTTTAACTGTACCGTTTCTTGCAGATCACGTGGATCGATGGACTGGGCAATGTGCTTCATCGTGGCATCAAAACCACGAAGGAGCCGTACGAGAATGGCCAACTCTACACGGTGAAGTCCGTCCTGAGGGTAATGCCACGGAAGGAGCACGACAACACGACCTTCACGTGCCAAAGCCAGAACGCGGCGGATCGCACGCCGCAAAACGCCAAACTTCGCGTCGAGGTGCGTACTTTGGCGAATTGCGTGTCGGCATAATGCAGCAATCCAATTTAAATCGTCCCCGAGGAGCGCGAGGATCCTTCGTCTTCCTTTCTGTCTTACCTGACTTAAGATAGATACGCGAACGCGCCAGAAATACAGAAAGTATAATTTTAAGCGAAGTCTCCCGCCTCCCATTCTCTCTCTCTCTCTCTCTCTCTCTCTCTCTCTCTCTCTCTCTCTCTGACGTCGCCTGCGACTTATTTTGAGATTACTACAACGATTTGAATGATCGAAAATAAAAGTTCTTAATAAGACTTTTCGTGAAACGAGAACTTCAACTTCGGAGAAAAGGCAGTAATGTATCACGAAAGCCTGTCGTTCGCGTAATTTTCAACGAGGGAACCGAGTTTAGCGACTCATTCTCGTAGGTAACTTGTAGATTATTACGTAATGCAGATGCAATTGGCTATTGCTTTATGCGAGAATGACCCAACCTACAAGATTATTGGTCTGATTATTTGTCTTTTCGGTTGCACGCTGAACTGATGCAATAAGTTAGAGTGAGAAAAAATATACTTGTCTCATTCTAACTTATTGCACTAGTTTAGTAGTGCCGAAAAGAACAGACCATATGATTTTTGCTACCAGTGCCAAAACGTTTTTCCACATAAAGCGTAATCTTTCTACATAAAACAAAAGAGATCCAAGCCATATGGACGCCCAAAATTACATCCATTATTCTTGCATAATTACACAAAGAGAACGATTTGGTTGAATCAAACAAACACTTCTTTAGAACGGTCCAAACGAATTTTTTTATTGATCGAACAATGTTTCGTTTGATGAAACAAATATTTATTTGCGGCTTAGTTTCAAAGAAATATTTTTATTGTGTCAACCAAGAAATTTGTTTGGACTATTCCAAAGAAACGTTTATTCGATTCAACAAATCGTTCTCTCTGCGTACGGCTAATTATGATTACGAAGATGTTATACAAGACGCGAATTCGGGTCCCGCGATTGGAGCCGATCCTGGTAGCGAGAAAAGTCCAAGGAAAATAAAAGCGGGGCCGAGTGAACGAGGGGTGGTAGGGGAAGATAGAAATCTCGCTTAAAGGGAAATAAAATCACTGCCTTTTGCGCGCTCTTTTTGCTCGCTGACCGGAGAAAGAAATTAACGCGAGTCGCGAAAGCGGCCAGGAGGGTAACGAGGGTAACGAGGCGACGTATAATAATTAACGTCGTGTCTTGAGAAGCGGTTAGCGCGCGGTAATCGCCATCCGCCGGCGCAACTTTCGTGCCGCGAGCGCGAGTACTTTGGCGCTCCGGGTACTTCCGCCCTCTTTTCTTCAGACGTAGACTCCATTATCCGGAGTGGCAAAGGGAACAAATAGTTTCATGGAAAGGGCAACGAAGCGGAGCCAGCGGGATTTTTGCCGGGAACATTCGAATTTGCGACGGCGAGGACGACGACGACGACGGGGCGCGATATTATGAACGCTCCGCTCCGCGCGCTCCGTGTGTCCCCGGCTGCAGAAAATTCTTACGAGTTATTACTTAACTCTTTTACACCGTGTGCCGGATATATTACGTTCTTTTCACGACTCCTATATAAGTTCAGCGTTAATATCGTCCTAATTGGGAGCAATTCTTACGCAGGCGCACTCGAGAAATGTGAGATCGTATTTCCGCGACGTGTTACTTCTTTATCGCCCGCTCGAGCGGCGATCGATAAAATCGTTTTTAATTCTGGACATAAAACGCGCGCGGGCAGCGCTGCACACAGGAAAAAGGAAAAATTCCTCGGTTTATCCGAACAAAGGCACTTTGCTGTTTGATGATCGTTAGGGAAACGGGACGAACGGTCAGCATCCGCTGCAAATCATTTCTCACCATTTGTCATTTTAACAAATACGCATGACCTGAAAGACAAATTTGTTCTCGTCTATTTAGGTTATGTTAGTTGTGCTTCCATAGAAGTGTTGCTTACAGCAGTAAAAGTTGAATGTAATAAATCACTTGTTTCCATTACGGGAAGAGGGGAAGGGGTCACTTGTCAACAAACTATTTGTTGCGGATATTGGGATTTTGTTAGATTAAAAACTTTCTCGGAGTATTAACGCGCGCAATCGAACCGACTCGATGTATCTCATTCTATACAGAGAGAATATTGATATATAATCTTTTTCTCTGATACAAATTTTTTATAATTTTATTTCCTAATCTTTCCACGCTCGGGGGAAAAATATCTAAGAAACAGTAAATTTTTAATAGTTTGTTTTTAGTGTTAAATTTCAGTCCCAAAAATGCACTGAAATGAAAAATATTTGAAAAATAAAAAATTGATGCGCACACTGAGAAAAATTTCAGACCAAAAGTACGTTTATTGATCGTTGACGATCGTTAGGGAAACAGATCGGACAGTTATTGTTGCCAATCATTTCTCATCATTTGTTATTTTAACAAACATACATTACCTGAGATACAAGGCACATTTGTTCTCATCTATTTAAGTTAGGTTAGTTGTGTCTACATTACAGAAGTATTGCTCAGAGCGGCAAATTGAACGTAACAAATCACTTGTTCCCACTACGGGGTCACTACTTGCTGTCCCATATCAACAAACCATTTGTTGCGGGTACTGGCGTTTTGTTAGATTAGCAGAGCTTTTTCTCTCGGTTCTCACGCCCACGTTTTTTCGCGTTTGTAAGCCCCGCACGACGGACTCCCGCGAGCAGGGGGATGAAAGGAAGAAAAAATTACGTTCGATGCTGAACAATCCGTCATTAAAATGTAATCGCGTCTCTTTTGATCGCGGATTCTTTAAAGTAATTCAATGGAGCTCCGCTCGGGGCGGATTTAATCAAATACCGTCTTATGGTACAATGTTCCAATAACGTTTTAATTTAATATCGGTATCTCGTGATGTAAAGATTAAATGCCTCTGTAATTAACCTTTAAATTAAATTTCCGTTAGAGGAAACCCCGAGGTTAGCGAGAGGAATAAAGTTTTGTTATCAATTACAATTCCAAAGCTGTGCTCGCGCGCGCAATACTCCTCGTCGCTCACATAAAAGCACTCGGGTGCTTTGACATTTATAAAAGGACTTGGCTGCCGATCGAGTAATCCGCGAATTAAAAGTCCCACAGCGAATCCGGGATATTCAGCGCGGCAACAAATGAAGCACTAACAATCGTAAAATAACAGAGACCGGCGCGCGTGAGAGACAGAGAGAAAGAAAAAACCGAATTAAAGGATTGAATTTTAAAGGACATGATAAATAAGCTCCTCGGCGTATCGCGAAATATCTCCGATTTCCCTTGTGAAATATATAACGAACGCCCCTCGAAAATTTCAAACGCGAGGTAATGGATACCAGCATCATTATTCCGGACTACGCACGTAGCACATTCCGGATGAGAGCATGACGGGTAATATCGAATGAACCGTATTCGATTCTCGCGTGATAAAGCACTGAGAGAGAGAGAAAGGGCAGAGAGAGAGAGAGAGAGAGAGAGAAAAGGGGGAGAGAGAGAGGAAGAAGGAAAGGGAGAAAGGAACGGGAAGCGAAAGACCGAGAGCTCGATTTGTGCGATACTTTTCAGGTACGCTACGCGCCGAAGGTGTCCCTCTCGAAGATCGATCGCATCGTCGAAGGCGCCGAGCTTAGGTTCCGATGTTGCGCCGAGGCCAATCCAGAAGTGCAGGAGTACAAGTAAGTGGACGCGAAAAAAGTATCGACACTTCAATAACACCCGGGGCTGAGAACGAGTCCGAGTTCGATTCCCGCTTCGCCAAGAGGTGCGCGCGACGTCTTGGCATAATAAATACAAAACCGACCGCGCAAGCACAGAGAGCTCGTTCGCTCTCTCTCCCTCTCACGAAAGGCCGCAAAACCACGCGCCGGCTCCCGCGCTGACCGTAAATTGCGCCACGATGGTGCAAAGAAGCGCGCTCGGCTAATACAATTACGAGACTAATTATTATTGTTTCGTGAGAGAAGGAGAGAGGGAGGGAAAGGGCAAATTTTACGGTCCAGTTTTTTGGCTCTGGTTCGGGCTGCGCCCCAAATTGGGGTCGGCCGCCTTGCACATTAAGCTCGATATAATTGGGCTTGGGTTTCAAAGTGATAATAATTGCTCTCTTTATACACTCGCAATTACTGTACTAAATAAAATGCCGACGAGAAGGAGAGCAGCAGGAAGCCAAACGCGAGTCGAATCGTGAGTGTTAACGCGCGCAATCGAACCGTCTCGATATATCTCGTTCTGTACGGAGAGAATATTATATAATCTTTTTCTTTAACACAAATTTTTTTATAATTTTACTTCCTAACTTTTCCATATTCAGGGGAAAAATATCTGAGAAATAATGAATTTTTAATAGTTTTTAGTAGTAATTAATTTTTAATAGTTTTTAGTAGTAAATTTCAGACCCAAAAATATATTGAGATAAAAATATTTGAAAAATAAAAAATATTATTCTCTCTTTCGGTAAATATTAATATAAATATTATTAAGTAAACTAATATTTATTTAAATTTAAATTGTTTCGTTTAAATAGAATAAACAATTGCTTTAACGAAAAACGACGACTTTAGGAAAATGCATATGTTCTCATTTGAAATTTTTTCTCAATGTAAAAATATATGTATTTGTACCCATCGAAAATAAGTATCTTTTATTTTTTAAATATTTTTTTCTGTCAGTGTACAAATAGCACATATGAGATGAAAGGATAATAAATTACTGCAGAACATTCAATTTGTTCTTCGATTACAACATTCTACATTTTTTACTATAAAATTCTCTCCGCACTGAGAAAAAATTGTTTGGTACTTGTGACTGTAAAAGTGTAGTGAAACGCTTATAATCAAGAGAATCAGTTTTATACACTGAAAGAAAAAATATCTGAAAAATAAAAAATATTTATTCGGTGGATGATAACTGATGACGCGCATGTTTACTTATATCAATAAAAAATATTTTTTAAATAAGAAAACATACATTTTCTTGAAATCTTAACTTGCCACAAAAGCAACTGTTTATTCTACTTAAGCAAAAGAACATAAAAGCAAGCAAATATATTGTTAGTACCTGTCGAATAAATATTTTTTATTTCTTTAGATATATCTTTTCTCTCAGTGTTAGCAAGTGTTACCACTATAGTGTTGATAACGACTATAGTGTTGATAAACTCACATGCGTATCGCTGCTACTACTTTTTAGTCAAAACAACGAGAAAAAAGAGCTGGGCACCGAGAACGATTACAATTCTCGTGAGATCGAACATTTCGTTATCTCAGTGCGTGCAGCGCTGGGGAATACTGCTCGAAATTGCATTTCCGAATCTCGATTTTCGAAGTACGGGATACATTTCCTGGAAAATGGCTACGGTTCGGACGGGAGAGACGTCTCATTTCTTCGCGCACGCAATATCACTCGACTGCGATCCGGATCGCGTTAGTCTTCCCTTACTCTTAAGTGATCTGTCAAGTGCGGATCTTAAGCTGCTTAAAGTTTTCACGGAATATCGATAGTTCTCCCCTCGATATCGTATCATGCTACAGGTGAGTGACGCCGTCGTCGGTGCAGCGCGTGAGGGCGCGTAAGCAACGTGAGTTCGCGTTGTTCGTACACCGGCTGCGAGCGACAAAGAGAAGGCGGATGATCGATATCCGCCTACAAAGAGGACAATGTCAAATTCAGGACGGTGTTGCGCGCGCACGTGTTAGCTGGGCGCGTTTGCGGGTTTCACCTAGCGGCCCGCTTTGATTGCTTTTAAATTATTCGTTACGCAACATGCTCGTCGGGAAAAAAAGGACCAGCGGCGACGGCGGCGGCGGCGAGGAGACCCCGACCGACCGACCGTCCGATGACGCGACGTATTAATTTACGAGATTATCGGATTGTCGCTCGGGTTAAATCGGCTCGCGAAAATGTCACCTCGCCAGAAAATATGTATCGCGTGGCTGGCCTGACATATTGCGCGCGCGCCCTACTCTCTAGGAAACGGGCTTTTTCAACGGCGACTGATAGCTTGGATATGCACACGATGTATTCCACGACATCGCGACCCGAGAACGCGATAAGTATTGTTAGACTTGGGAAACATTGAAATGGCCAGATTTCCCATTCCCAAGTCCGGGTCACTTCATAAATGTGTGTAACGGGGAAAGGGGAATCACCGGGAATTATTCAGTGTCTCACACTGAGAGAAAAAAATAGTTGGAATAACTATAATCTCACTATATTTTATAGTTCGTTTTGGTCTCAAACATATATTTATAGTTCATCTAAACATGAAGATATAGTAGAATGAACACAGATTTATAGTCACCATCTTATTACTCTACATAGTTATATAATAGTCAAGATATTAATTAAAAAAGATTGGTGAATGATTATGTGCGATATGATAGATGAGCTGGAATGGCGCCGACTGCCATTGTATATTTGTACATTAAGTCAAACTGAACAAAAAAGTCCTCTAATACTTTGCAAATAACATAGATTTTAATCAAAGAAAATTGTGTACCACAAGGAAAAAAAAGATTTGGTTGAATTAATCAAATATCCGATCGAATATGAACAATCTAGAAATTCCGATTGAAGTAACCCGAATTCTGTTTTCAAGATTTTTGGTTGACTTAAACCCGAATTTCAAGATTTTTGGTTGACTTAAACAGAATTCGGGTTACTTCAATCGCAATTTCTGGATCGTTCATATTCGACCAGATACTTGGTTAATTCAACCAAACCTTTTTTTTCCGTGCAAAATGCACAAATTTTCTTTAATTAATATCTGAAAATCTATGTGCACTGAGAGAAAAAAATAGTTGGAATAACTATAATCTCACTATATTTTATAGTTCATTTTAGCCTCAAACATATATTTATAGTTCATCTAAACATGAAAATATAGCAGAATGAACAAAGATTTATAGTCACCATTTTATTACTCTATATGTAAAGTACACTTTGGGAATATAGTTACATGTATCTATATTTTCCAAATATTCCAATTGTATTGACTATATAAAATAATTAATTTCTCTTACCATTCAATATTTGCTACTTTACTATATTTTTTATTTCAAATAATTATAATTCTTGGTAAAAATTTTACACGGGTCAGTTATACTATACTTATATTGTAAATATTACAAATATTATGATAACATTTACTATAAAAATTATATTCCTAACTATAATATTTTTACTATGCCATTATAGTTTCAAATATCATACATTTTTCTCTCAGTGCAGGTGAACATAAAAATCCGTTTTGCAATATTAGCAATAATGATCTAAAACTGGACAAAAAAGTCGTCTATTTCCCTGAAAACTTTGTAGATTTTTAATTATTAATTAAAGAAGATTAGCGGATAGTCGTTCGCGATAATATATTAATGTTCTCTAATTAATAACTAACAATCTTACAAAGTTATTAGAAAACAGTCCCTACGTACAGTATATACAGAATATTCTGGAACAACATCCCAAGTTTTCGTAAAGACATAGTAGATTAAGGCAGATTAAGGTGAACGTAAAAGTAAAGGACTTTTATGTCTAGAGGAGTATTATGCTTTCACGAGAACTTGGGAGGTTGTTCTAGGATATCCTGTACGTAGGAACTGTTTCGGAAGAAAACGAGATGTCTGATCAGGTAAATCTTAGAGATATTAACGTAACACAATCTGCTAACGGTCATACTAAAGAAAAAAGATGTTTGGTACCAACAGCTACAATTACATACAGAAATAATTGCTATAAATTACGATCAACACAATATTTTTCGTTTTAACTTTTTTAATTAAATTTTTAAATTCGACTACAATGTTAGTGATGATAACTCTATATGCATATTTTCATTTTCGCGTTAGAATGAAATACGAGAAGAATTTCGCGTTTACAAGAAATACGATTAGAATTTTGCGTTTACAAGAAATACGATTGGGGCAAAAAAAACAGATACAATTGTGGTTAGCAATTTAAAAAAAAATCATTTTGCTCTCTCAGTACATCTCCGCCGGGTTATCAAACCGCGCGAGTCTCGCAAATTAACTTCGTACAATTCAAGAGGAATGGAACTGAAGGTTTTCGCGTTCGGCGCTCGCGGTTGCACGCGGTGACTGAGATCTCATTCGTTGCATTTTTCAAATACCGCACGCGAATAGCACGAACGGCACTCGCGTACGCCAGTTTGAAAATTGATTTTTTGCGGAGCGTGCCTGTCTTCTTCGAGGCGTGCGACGTGTGTTAAAGCTCGCTGAAAGAGCGAGGATAAAAAAGATAGATAGGTAGATAGACAGACAGATAGAGATAGATAGATAGACAGATAAAAATAGATAGATAGGTAGATAGATAGATAGAGAAAGAGAGAGGAAGAGAGAGAAAGAGAGCTTGTCAACGGCTTATGGCGATTCACGGATAATAGGATAGACGGAGAAACGAGTAAAGCAGCGAGGACCACATTGTAGCGCGATAACGAACGTTAGTTGCCAGTCGCTTTAACAGCTTTTATAGCTTTCACAGCTTTTACAGCTTTTACACCGGTCGTCGCGCGCCGCCCGTAAAAGAGATTCGGAGGTGAAAACTGAGGCAGCACCGACCGACGTGACTCTCGTGTCTCGCTTTTGTGCGCGCTTTCGGCCGTCGGATAACAGGGACAGAATCATTATCCGATCCGTGTCGGTATCAGTTTTTCAAATGATGTCGTTACGTCCGCGACAAGGAGGCCGGACAATTTTCAAAGGAAAATCTCCTCGGGCAGTCGCCAGATGCGAGAGATAAGCCCGGCCCATTGGGCCGCTAATTAATTTTGGATGCTAATTAATTCCGCTACTTCCATAACCGAAAGTACCCCCGGTAAAATTACATGCAGAGCTTGCAGAAAGCGGAATTACTACGCGTAAAGTGCTCCCTCCCCCTCCTCCACGCCGCCGTTACCGTTGTAACGCGCTGAACTTTCCGTCCCTGCTCAAATATTACGTACAAATATTTTATGTCCGCGATATCGCACGGATATGCACTCCCGAGAATGTACAATTGATTCTCACCGTTGGAATCTTGCAATCGGTAGAGGGAGCGCATAAGAGAACAGAGAAAGAGAGAGAGAGAGTCGCTCTCAAAACACATCGTTAGGTTAGGTACGAAGTGTCCCGCGGGACACGAGAGGGTTGATCTTTACCGCGCGAAAGATACGGGGATGACCCCGAGGCACCTCAATGTTTATCGAGTCGTTATAGCACTCTGTAGCCGCGCGAATGTACGTTGCGTCGCGGGCGCGCGCTTTCCCCCGGCATCTTTGCGAGCTAAATTGTCTGTCGGACAGCCCCGATAAAATCGATCGCGACGCGCGGGTGAGAGGGGAAGGGGTGTGGGAACGAGAGGGGACGGTGCACCGGCGGCGGTTTCTCTCTCTCTCTCTCTCTCTCTCTCTCTCTCTCTCTCTCTCTCTCTCTCTCTCTCTCTCTCTCTCTCTCTCTC
>NW_022639499.1:1850808-1857331 GCF_010583005.1 Odontomachus brunneus
CTCTCTCTCTCTCTCTCTCTCTCTCTCTCTCTCTCTCTCTCTCTTAGAGACACACGAGAGCTCGGTAAGTCGTCGTCCCAGTTCGATTCGGCTCCTCTCTCCTTACCACTGATTGTACGCGAAGGCCGTTTCTCCCCCCTGCCCCCGTCCAGCCCCCCGTGAAAAGCGCAGTCTGCCCTCTCGCCCGTTTATTACCATTCGAGACGACGCCGAGGCTCTTTTCGTCGATTGTGCGCGCGGCCAAACGATGCTCGAGATAAATCGCTCGAGCCCTACGAGGACGCTCCTCCGCAGTCTGGCAGAGGGCGAAGCTACTTCGCGCGGCGGGAGAGCGTCGCGAATACGCGCGCGCGTCGTGTGCACAGAAGACGCTGCGAAATCGACGTCGCGAAATTTGCAGCCTTTCATTTCCTCGTCGTACCGCGGTCGACCTCTCGTTGGCGGGAACGCCGAGACGTCGGCGGTTTTTGGATTATAAATGACTACGGATGAAAAGCAAGGTGGAGAGCTCGTCGGATATCGGAGTAAATAAGGAACGCGTGTATGCGTTCCCGCTCTCCTCCTCCTCCTCAGTCTCAGACACCTGAATTGGGTAACATCTTAATACGAAACTTGGGATGTAATATTCAGGTGAGGTGAGGTGGATTGCGCGGGAGAACGTTCGCGTCCAAAAAAAACACCAGCTCATCCCCAACAAAACTATCTTACGTCTTGGGTTGTGTAATAAGTAATTTCGAATTTTTCTCGTGAAATGGAACGACTGTATCTTTATGTCGTTACGACTTCATGAAGCACAACGTATTATGCGCCGTTCCGATCTGCGCTTTTCCTGCCGTTCTTCGCATGCGTTGTTCGCAAAATTATAACGATACAAAAGTATAATCGTTTCATTGTGGCCAAGAGATTCGCTATTACTTGCTACACAATCCAGAATACGATCTCTCAACAGGATTCTTCTAAAAGGAAAATCCCAGCGTACACAAAAAAGAACTCTAATTGCAAGATGCTGTTTCCTATGAAAGGAGAATATGTTTGCTTGTGAAACAGAATACTCTCTCATTAGGAGAAATTTTTATTGAGAACAAGATTTGTACTTTAAATAAAACACGAAATTTCTCTAATTTTAAGAAAATTGCGTTTAGAATTTTTTTCTTATTCCTTTTTTTTTCCTTTTTGAAAAGAATTCTTTGGAAGTCGTAAAAGGATTCCGCTAATAATGAGATTATATCCTTTTGAATTCTGGAAGTTGGGAAATTGAAATTGAAGAAAAATTATTCGCACCCGATTATTAATTAATTAAATTATTAAAGTTATTAAAACGATTCTACGTGGTTATCGAAGGAATAAGTAAATTTTCACACAGAAAAATACATACTGCTTTTAAATGACAGTTATTTATTTCAAACATTTCGTAAGTTTATGTGTCAAATTTAATAATAATCGAAGAAAAAAGCAGATTCTACTTTATGCAACAAACGGAATTTTTATTTTAATTTAATATTCTTGATTAAACTTATTAAGTTTCAGAATATATTTTGAATTTTGGTCAATTTAGCATTTTAACCAAGAATATAAATCAAAACAAAAACTCAGTTTACTCAAAGGGCACAGAACATTAAACCAACCTTTTTCTTTAATTAAGTTTTCTAATATCCCTGTAAGGAAAATAAAAATTCTTCTTTTGTGTGCATAATAACGTGCCCTTCTTAAATTTTTGATGAGTATATTTTGCGACTATTACCAAGAAAATATTATCAAATATTTAAAAATATTTAAGAAAATTTGTTGAGAAGATAACCATTACTTCAAAGAAAGAAAGTAAAGAAGGAAAGTAAATGATCGCGTTGCTTAGCAGTGTAATGATATTTTTCTGCGTGTATGTGTGTGCTGTAACGCGACTTTATATAAGGAAACGTCTCATATATACGTGACGGGGATTGACGAGAAAACACGTTTGCCCTGGCGTCGAGATGCAGAAATAATCGTTTGACTGCATCGCGCGACTATTAAAAGCCGTATTGATCCGAAGGGAGAGATAGCGAAAGGTGAGGCGAGAATATCGAAACGACAGAGGTAGAAGAGCGTGCGATACGCGAGTCGTGAAAAATGCCTGATAATCCGCGATTTTTCGATGCTGTCACGGCTTATTACAACCGCGAATGTCGGAATTATTACGCGCGGAGAAAATTCACACTTCACTGCCCTCGTCTCTAAATTGCCCTCGCTTTTTCCGCAGGTGGTTCATCAACAAGAAAAAAGTGATCGGGGACTACACCACGGAGATGATCATTCACAACGCCACGCGCGAACTGCACGACGCGACTGTCAAGTGCGAAGTTCACAACGACGTCGGTAAAAGCGAGGAGAGCCAGACCTTGGACATAAGATGTAAGTACCGGCCTTAAAGGTGTATTATCCATATCTCAGAGATAATGTGAAAATTTTGAAATAATTAGAGATCAACCCACATTGCGTCTGAAAATATTCACAATCTGACATTGAGTCACAATCTGAATTAAAATGAATGAATCTTGTTGTTCCAAGCCCAGCAAACGTGATGATGTCAAAAATAACGTTTTAATGACGCATTAATGACGTCCCTAGCGTCAATGATATGTCACTAATACGTCATTTGACGTCACCATATTACTTGGGAGTATTTTAAACCACACTGCTGTGTGGTTAAAATATAAAATCTTTAATAAAAAAAAAAAGAAATATTAAAAAACTATATTATTATATATAAATAATTTTTATCAGTAAATTTTAATTTAGTAAAGTAGAATAATTAAATAATGACGAAAATCTCAATTTTTGTACATAAAAATAAAAATGAGAACTTCAAATTTTCGAAGTTACTCTATTCAGAGGAAAGCGTCACTATCAAAACGCTTTTTTCTAAGTATACGGAGAAAATATTCTAGTAAAAAATTACGTCAAAATTATATTTCTTTTTGCAAAACTTTCTGAAAGTTAGATTGTAATATATAAACTATTACAGAAATAGTAAATTTGATGATGTACTTGGTGTATATGATATAAAAAAAAACATTCACAGAAAAAACTGTCTGTGAAACTCAAAATGTCCAAAATAAAAAAATATGACCTGAATATTTTTTGTACTTCTATTTGTGCCAAATTAGAAAGAAATCGGAGTGCAACTTTTAAGTAGGTTTACTTGCCAGGCGAGTCGAAATTTTAGATCTATTTTTGAATTTATTATTTTCTAATGCCTGTATATTCTGAAGGACCAGAATATGTGTGATATAGATGGAGACTAAAATCCTACTTGACGCTTCTAAATGGCAAAAAACGCAAGTAATGTCACTTGTAGCTTCCAAAGAAGCTTCCCCCGGCGAAGCCGGCAGGTTAAATAGAATCGACAGAGTTTCATTATAGGCTCCAGAGTATCAAGATAGCCGTTACATGGAATATCGGAGTCCACAAAGTAGGATCAAAATATCGGCCAGCTTATTCTGTGCCCGCGAGCTGCGTTTCGCTTGTGTGTGTGCGCGCGCGCGCGCCCAACAATTCTGTTTTCCATTCTCGCGAAGGGACCCCGCGAATAATTTTGTTTTTCCCGGAAGTATTTCCAGCAAACACACCGGAGTAAGGCTGCAAGACACAGCGCGGCGCCAGTTTCGCATGCGCGGACCCGCGCGGCGGAAAATTTCGTTTTAGCGAGGAGCACTTACGAGCGCGCGATGTATTAAAGGCGAGCGCGAGCGCGATCGCGAGGGTAGGAGGAGTGGGAGAGGTGAGAAACGTATAAACTAGAGCGCGCGGGACGCTTGCGGAGAAAGGGGGAAGGGGAGAGGCGACCAGCCGGTCTCGCGCGCTCTAGAAATAAGTCGCGGCTAAAATAGACGGCGGGAAGTAACATTTTTCCGAGTTCATTTCGCGAAACTGACCCGGGTTAAAATTGAATTTCTCAGACGGCCCGCAGTTTCGGCACCCGCCGGTCTCCGTGGAAACGCATTACGGCGCCACGGAGGTCTTGCAGTGCGACGTAGACGGGAATCCCACCCCGGAGATCCTGTGGTTCCACGAGGACTCGGAACGATCGGTCGCCAGCAGTCCGAACATAAGCGTCTTTGTCA
Organism: Odontomachus brunneus; assembly: GCF_010583005.1. Classification (NCBI taxonomy): domain Eukaryota; kingdom Metazoa; phylum Arthropoda; class Insecta; order Hymenoptera; family Formicidae; genus Odontomachus; species Odontomachus brunneus. The sequence continues at coordinate 1,854,909 of NW_022639499.1, forward strand.
GCCCGGACACCGCCGGACGTTACTACTGCAAGGCCACCGTGCAAGGTTTTCCCGAGCTGACCGGCTACGCTAACATCTACATACGCGCCCCGCCGAGCATAGTGTCGCAAAGGATTCAGTACGTGCCTGACGAAGGAGTGGTCAAGGTACGTACCGTACCAGTGGTGTCCTTCGGCCGCTTAAATATTATCGATGGCGCGAGGGTGGCGCGAGGGTGGCGCGAGGGTGGCGCGAGAGCGCGCTACCGAGGGTAAAGAGACGGCCCGCGCGTAATTTTCTTGAGTGCCGCCGCCACCGTGTATCGTGAATTATTGCACGAAACCGCCGGGAAGGTCTTTCGAGGGGGGAGGGGTAGTTATCAAGAGGCACTCAGTATAATTTACTCTGGATAATTCAGCTTTATCCGCGATGAAAACACGCCGGAAGATTTCGCGAGGCGACGGACGGCGCTCCGAGACGGCGGCTGAGGAAATTACAGCGGGTGTTTCTCGCGTATGTACGCGAAAACGCGGCACTCTCGACGAGCTTTCTCGTGCCGATATGGGGAAAGGAAATCTGTTTAGATTGGTGCGAGAGGCTGCTCGTGTTTGTCGAGTAGAAGAGAAAACGAAGTTACTCGATATCGAAGAGTTAATGATTTTCGCGAATGAAATCGACAACTTCGATTCAGCATTCTTTTCTTAGACATCTGATGGAGAACTCTTCGAAAAATAGATGAACTTTACGGTAACCTAGAATATGTCAAGTCACGACATTCAGCAATTCAGTTGGGTTATTTTGTAACTGATCAGATCATTGCATACATTATTACATACATATTTAGAATGACGAAATTGAAATACGAAAGAAATACAAAAAAATGATGAGAACTTGCTAGAAACAATATGTCATTATGTTAGACGCGATATGAAAATCTGAGTGTAGCTTTTAGTGAATTTGTTGCTGCATCAATATAACACAAAATTTACATTGTTGTGTATGATATGAATTTAATAATTGATTCAATACCCGATATATTTACTTCATAAATATAATTTAAAAAATCGTAAAATCTCACGTCGTGATAATTATCTGAGTTCCTACACGGAAAAAAAAGATTTGCTAATATAAGGACAACTAAAAATATTAATTGCAGGAACAAATTTTTTTGCTTAGAAACAAAATTATTTAGTTGTGATAGCTAAAAGATTTGCTAATATAAGGACAACTAAAAATATTAACTGCAGGAGCAAATTTTCTTGCTTTCATAGCTTTCAAAGTTATTTAGTTGTGATAGCTAAAAGATTTGCTAATATAAGGACAACTAAAAATATTAACTGCAGGAGCAAATTTTCTTGCTTTCATAGCTTTCAAAGTTATTTAGTTGTGATAGCTAAAAGATTTGCTAATATAAGGACAACTAAAAATATTAACTGCAGGAGCAAATTTTCTTGCTTTCATAGCTTTCAAAGTTATTTAGTTGTGATAGCTAAAAGATTTGCTAATATAAGGACAACTAAAAATATTAACTGCAGGAGCAAATTTTCTTGCTTTCATAGCTTTCAAAGTTATTTAGTTGTGATAGCTAAAAGATTTGCTAATATAAGGACAACTAAAAATATTAACTGCAGGAGCAAATTTTCTTGCTTTCATACTAATATATATATTAGCAAATCTTTTAGCTATCACAACTAAATAACTTTGAAAGCTATGAAAGCAAGAAAATTTGCTCCTGCAGTTAATATTTTTAGTTGTCCTTATATTAGCAAATCTTTTAGCTATCACAACTAAATAACTTTGAAAGCTATGAAAGCAAGAAAATTTGCTCCTGCAGTTAATATTTTTAGTTGTCCTTATATTAGCAAATCTATTTTTTTCGTGTAAAGTCCTTTCAACACTCAAATTTCCCGCGAGAATTTAAGAGAAAAATAGCAAAACTTTTGTATTAATAATACTAATAATATTATCAACTGCTGATACTAATAATAATAAAATAATAATAAAATCCAGAAGATATGATATTTTCAAATCACACATACGATTAAAAGTGTACATGAGACGATAAAGAACAAAATCTATTGAGTTAGTGCAAAAAATTTGTCGTGTTAGTCAAAAAATAGAGAACAATATTATACAGTGTTGATGGATTAATAATTTCGGGGAATATAAAATAAACAAAATGACTCAGCATTTCTTTTAGACATCTAATAAAGAATTTCTATCGTATTTTTAGTGCCCAAACCTCTAACGAGAATTTAATAAAAAAAAATAGTAATACTTAATAGTAATACTTAAAATAATAGTAATAGTAAATACTTTTTGCATCAACCTCTAATATATAAATCAAGAAAATACGAGGTTTCCATATGAGTCACACGTATTACTGAAGATATATATATATATATATATATATATATATATATATATATATATATATATATATA